>NW_027499451.1:0-107970 GCF_021521415.1 Bidens hawaiensis
TAAGGAAATGAAAGAAGAGAAAATTCCATCCCACATTGGTGGAGGAAAGAAAATGAGAAGCTTCCACCATGGTATAAATAGGAGTGTAAGTCCTTGTCCCACATCGCTAAATCATAAAACTAATGAGTTCTTTATAAGAAAGAAAACTCATATATTAATGTTCTTATAAGACATATCACACCCAGTGGTCCTAGCGGAGGGTGCGAAGCACCCGAACGCGCACGGGCACGGGCTCGGGCGAAGTGCGATGGGCGCTTTGATGGAGCACTTTGCACTTCGCACGCTCGCATCGCCGAGAGCCGCTTAAGGGCCGCCTTAGTATTTTTGTGGAAAATTAAGATTTTTAATAATCTTTCCATCGCGATACGCGACGGTTTAGATTAGCCTCATCGCGTAGCGCGATGACGTGTAAAGTTATCCAAAAAAGTTGTGGCGTAGCGATACACAATGATCTATCAAAGTGACACCATCGCGTATCGCGACGTGGAAGCTACGCAGACGAGACACGTTGCATGCCACGTGGCGTGCCACGTAGCATGCCTAGGGCTGACTAAGCTAAGCTACAAGATTCTTCGCGATACGCGACGCCTTTTGTTTATGGCCATCGCGTATCGCGATGGGGTCCAGAAATTGCTATTAATAGGTTGAACATGAGACGTTCATATCCTCGTCCCACAACTTTGCTTTCTCTATGAAATTTTCATGCATATATATATATATATATATATATATATATATATATATATATATATAATATATATATATATATATTAAGAGGATAGTATAATACCCGGGTGTCGTAGAGATATCCTATCCGATCGAAAGAAACTAATATACACGAATCCAAAAGCTCTGCTATTAAGGTAAGACATTGTGCTATCGTGTAAAGTTTCTACTCTCGTGATTATCGTTATGATTATTGGTTTTATACTAATCTAGATATACTACATTGTGTTTATCTTAGGTGCTTAATACCAAGAGGTGTTCATTAATTGTAACCTTGCAATGTGAGACATTCGAGTTTTTGTACCACTCACATTTGTGTGAGACAACTGTTTTTCCGACATTGTCATGATGATTTCAAAACCTATAAAACTCATGGCAGATGGTCTAAATGTTTTCAAATATATTTTTAAAGTATTTTAAATACATTACAGTGATTATGTCTCTGTAGACTTACGGGATGATTACTACTGGCATTGTGGGGTTTTGTATACAAGGCTTGCCTACTGGGCTATTACACGTTACTTATTGGACAAGTGTTAGCCAATAAGTAATATGACCACAGTCATAGATACGGTCGAGTGACAACTACCTTTCGGTAATTTGTAAGCAGGCAGGTGTAAAAACATCTTAATGCTGTAACTGTAAAATGTGTCATTTACAAATGAATGTACTCACCAGTATTTCTTGCTGATCAAATATTTTAAACATGTTTCAGGTGACTTGTTAAAGACAAAGGAATGATGCCTGCGGGTTTCCAGCTTAAATAAGTGGCTTGTCACCAGAATAAAGAAACGTGTTTTGTAAATTAGGGTTTATCCTTATAAAGTTTATGTTTGTATTAAAATGGGTTAAATTCCCAGTTTTAAATAAAAATAAACATGGTGTTTTTATAACTCTAATCATTTTTCCCTAACTACGGTTCTGATGAAATATTCCGCTGCAAAATAATTTAATAAGCACCAATACCATCAATCAATGTTCACGGCTTCCTTCCCAGAGTATATGGGTCAGGGGCTATGACAGCTGAAGCGGTATCAGAGCCACTGGTTTAAGCAATATGGGTATTTTAATAATACCTAATTTTAGAATTAAGAGTTAGGAAATACATGCATTAACCTATGTGTTAACCATACATATAAGATTCTAACCACGTGTGAAAATAAATACTATTTTCTTTTAGAATTCGTTGTTTTATTGTTTTTGCTTAACAGCATGAGTGAGCTAGTTGAAGCTTTCGAAACATATCCATTAACACTACGGATATGGAAGAAGGACAAACCAGTGAACAACACCCTGAACCCATGGTCTTTCAAGCACAACAACCTGTAGAAAAATCAAAGCCCAAAAGAAGAAGAAGGCTCAAAGACTGGCAAAGAGGGTTGAGAAAAAATAAGAAAGGAAGAACCACAGTCAAATAACCACCAACACAACCTGAACAACCAGCTCAATCACAACCAATTGAACCACCAATTTTACCACCACCCCCTTCAACAATACCAATGAAGGAGTGCCTAGGCAGATGTCTAGATGAGTGTGAAATCTTTCAATCGATATTCAACGATATAAGTGCAGCCAGTTCCAGCGACCTTAATATACCATCACAGGACCCAAATAATACACTCCTCCCTGATGATATAATCAACCAAGCCCAGCTAGAAGAATGGTGGACGAATGATTGGCAATATCAAACGATGATGACAAACCCATATGCACCCTTCCAAGCTGAAACCTCAAACTACCCCAACATGACACCGGAAATGACGGCTGAGCTCCATCATTATGGGGAAGAATTAATAGATACTGGGAATAAACAGAGAAATATGGGGAAAACTTAACCTGGAAATACTACGACCGAGAACCATACATATAAACCATATATATAATATTTATATGTACATTATCGTAATTTCTTTGATAAAAAAAAGTGTATGTGTATGTAAGAAAGGTGTGTAGTGACGCATATATATATATATATATAAGTGCGTAGATGTATAGTGATGCATATATATATATATATAAGAGTAAATGTCAAAGATCGACGATTTTGACACATTCTGTGCCTATGTGTTATTTTATGCTTATGTATATCTTGCTTACCTTATTATTTGATTACGATATTAATAATTCCTTTCCTGTATGTAATTCAGATGTCCAATGAACACAATCATGAAAATGAGCACAATCACGAAAACGAGCACAATCACGAAAATGAGCATAATCACGAGCACAATCACGGAAACGAGCATAATCATCAAATTCATAATCAAGAAAATCGTTTGAATATGAATGCTATTGAAAATATGATAGCTCTGAAAATCATTGAAGCAATTCCCTTAATTGCTGATGCTATTAAGCAACCAATTTCTATAATTAGGCATAAGACCGAGAGTAATAAACGCAAGGCTAACATTGAGGCTAGTAATAGTGTGAATGGAGGAAATAGCAACCCGTTACCCAAAAAGTCAAAAGTTCACGGTTGTACTTACAAGGACTTCTTAGCCTGTAAACCAACCGAATTCTCTGGAAATGAAGGAACCATTTCAGCACTACGCTGGTTAGAAAAGACAGAAGCTATAATAAGAATCAGTAAAAGTGTTGAAGAAGATAAAATAATATATGCTTCTAACCTCTTCATTAATGAAACAATGGAATGGTGGAATACAGTCCTCCAGTCAAAGGGAAGTCACATAGTCTATACTATGACCTGGGAAGAATTTAAAGAAATAGTAGAAAGAAAATTTTGTCCTCCTCATGAAAGAGAAAAGATTGCTACTATGTTCTTAAACCACAAGATGGAAGGTGTGAAGTGTCGTGAGTATACGGCAAAATTCTTTGAATACGCGAGAATGGTATCGGCTTTGGCTCCGCCAGAATCAGTACTAATTTCTCGTTATATTTGGGGATTAGTAAGTGAAATTCGCGATCTGGTAAAGTCAGCTAGACCTCAGACTATTGAAGAAACAGTTGAGCTAGCTATTACCATGACACACGGATTAGCCCGAACTCAGGAAGAAAATAAAAAGAAAGATCTAGCCCAGAAGATTACCCAAGAATTTCGGAAGAAAGAAACATGGCAATCTTATGTTCATCCTTTCTGTAAAATTTGCAGAAAGAGGCATTCAGGGAGATACGCTTTTAAGAAAACTAAGTATTGCAATTATTGAAAAATGGCTGGACATACGGATAAAGAATGTAGGAGAAAAGAAAGTTGTGTTTGCTATAACTATGGAGAACTTGGCCACATCTGTCCAGAATATCTAAAACTGATAAAGATGCCTGACAACAAAGCGAAGAACACAGATGGACCTAACAAGAATACACGAGCTTTTCAACTTACTGCACAAGAAGCAGCAATGATTCCAGACGTCATTGCGGGTACGTTCCTTATCAATAACGTTTACGCTAAAGTATTGTTTGATTCCGGAGCAAATTAAAGCTTTATAAACACGAAGTTTTGCCAAGCCCTAAATCAACCATTAACCAAACTTAATCAAGTCTGCACGGTAGAAATGCCCGATGTAAATTCCATTCATATTCATGAAGTACTTCAAGAAGAAAACATAAATTTACTAAGCCACAAGTTTAAAGCAAATTTATTCCCAATGAATTTGGCTGGATTCGATTTCATATTAGGAATGGACTGGCTAGCAGCCAATCATGCTCGAATCCTATGTAATAAAAATTCTATTGAAGTCCGTACGCCAACGGGAAAAATCATTACCATTCAAGGAGATAAAATGCTCAAGCCTAGGAAGTTCAGATCAGTAATGAAAGTGGCAAGCTATCTAAGGAAAAGGTTTTATACAACCTAGCTCATCACCCTGTAATCATTAGAGCCAAAGGAAAATAGCTAAAAGAAATTCCGGTAGTATCGGAATATTCTGACTTCTTTCCAGAAGATTTACCTGGACAACCGCCTGATCGTGAAGTTGAATTTAGAATCCATATAATACCAGGAATAGCGCCAGTTACTAAAGCACCATATAGATTAGCGCCAACAGAGATGTTAGAATTAAAGAAGCAATTAGATGAATTGGAAGAAAAAGGTTTTATACAACCTAGCTCATCACCCTGGGAAGCACCAGTATTGTTTGTCAAAAAGAAAGATGGGTCAATGCGTATGTGTATCGATTATAGAGAATTGAATAAAGTCACAATTAAGAATTGGTATCCCTTACCAAGAATTGATGATTTATTCGATCAACTCCAAGGAGCTCGATATTTATCTAAAATTGATTTACGCTCAGGATACCACCAATTAAAAGTGCAAGAAGAAGATTTTCCTAAAACAGATTTTAGAAAAAGATATGGTCATTATGAGTTTACAGTCATGCCGTTTGGTTTAACCAATGCACCAGCTGCATCATGGATATGATGAACCGAATATGTAAACCATATTTGGATAAATTTGTAATCGTTTTTATAGACGATATACTTATTTATTCCAAAACTAGTCAATATCATGTCAAATATCCTCATACACTTTTCACACTATTGTTAAAAGAGAAGCTTTACGCTAAATTCTCAAAGTGTGAATTTTGGTTACAAGAAGTACAGTTTCTAGGACACTTGATTAATCATGAAGGGATTCACGTGGATCCTGCCAAAATAGAAGCTATTACTAATTGGGAAGTTCCTAAGACTCCTACAGAAATTCGAAGTTTCTTGGGATTAGCGGGATATTATAGACGCTTCATTCAAAATTTTTCCCGAATAGCAGTTCCGTTAACCAAGTTAACGTGTAAGAATGTCAAGTTTGAATGGGGACCTAAGCAAGAAGAAGCTTTTGTAACTTTGAAGCAAAAGTTAACAAATGCCCCAATACTTGCACTACCAGAAGGAACTGAAGATTTCACAGTTTGTTGTGATGCTTCTAAATCAAGATTGGGATGTGTACTAATGCAACATGAAAAAGTTATTACTTATGCATCTAGACAGTTAAAGAAGCATGAAGAGAATTACACAATACATGATTTAGAATTTGAAGCAATAATTTTTGCCCTAAAGATCTGGAGACACTATCTATATGGTAGTAAGTTTACTGTATTCACAGATCATAAAAGTTTAAAATATATTTTTGGGCAAAAGGAGCTTAACATGAGGCAAAGATGCTGGATGAAAATTCTTAGCGACTATTATTGTGAAATCTAATATCGTGAAGGCAAGACTAATATAGTAGCCAATGCATTAAGTAGAAAAGAGTATGAGAAACCTAAAAGAGTGCGAGTTTTAAGGTTAGAACTTCAAATCAATTTAATTAATGAAGTAAGGAATGCTCAGAAACAAGCAACATAAGAAAATAATATTGCTGATGAAAAAGGAAATTGTACCATTGATCTACTTGTCAAAGGAAATGATGAAATTCTCCGAATGGGGAACAGGATCTGGATACCAATCATAGGAGGATTACGAGAAAAGATTCTCGAAGAATCCCATAAATCCAAATACACAATGCAATCCTAGAAGAGATAAAATGTATCAAGATTTGAAGAAAATCTATTGGTGGATAGGAATGAAAATGGACATAACTAGTTATGTTTCAAAATGTTTAACTTGTTCACAAGTTAAAGCAAAACATCAAAAGTCATCAGGATTACTTCAACAATTAGAAATGCCATAATGAAAATGGGAATTTCTAACAATGGATTTTGTTACCAAATTACCTACCACAAGAAGAGGTAATGACACAATCTGGGTAATTGTGGATAGATTAACAAAATCAGCTCATTTTATACCAATGAAGGAAACTTTCAAAATGGAACAATTAGCTAAGATGTATGTGGACAAAGTTGTCTCATTACATGGGGTTCCATTATCCATTGTATCAGATCGGGATAGCCGTTTTAATTCTCATTTTTGGAAAAGTTTCCAAGTAGCTATGGGAACAAAATTAAACTTGAGCACAGCATACCATCCACATACCGATGGTCAAAGTGAAAGGACCATACAAACATTGGAAGACATGCTAAGAGCATGTGTAATAGATTTTGGTGGAAATTGGGATGACCATTTACCACTAATAAAATTCTCCTATAATAACAGTTATCATACAAGTATTAATGTTGCCCCATTTGAAGCCCTTTATGGACGAAGGTGCAGAACTCCAGTATGTTGGGCAGAAATAGGAGGAAAACAATTATCAGGTCCTGAAATCATTCAAGAAAGTACTGACAATATAAATCAAGTTAAGGAGAGATTAAAGACCGCACTAGATCGTCATAAAACTTATGCGGATCATCGACGCAAACCATTGGAATTTCAAGTCGGAGACAAAGTGCAACTAAAAGTATCTACATGGAGAGGAGTAGTCTGATTCAGAAAGAGAGGAAAGTTAAGTTCACGATTTGTTGGACCATTTCAAATTATCAAACGAATTGGACCAGTAGCCTATCAGCTAGAATTACCAGAGGAAATGTCAGGTATACATGATGTATTTCATATAAGTAACTTAAGAAAATGTTTAGCTGATAAATCACTAAAAGTACCCCCTTCAAGATATAAAGGTAAATAAAAATTTGAAATTCGTGGAGGAATCCTTGCAAATTGAAGATAGAAAGATCAAGAATCTCAAACATAAAAGAATAGTTCTGGTCAAAGTGAAGTGGGATTCAAAACGTGGGCCAGAATATACTTGGGAATTGGAATCAGAAATGAAACGGAAGTACCCACACTTCTTCCAAGAAAATCTCGAGGACGATATTCAAAATAAGGAAGGGAGACTATAACAAACCACAAAATAAATTAAAGAAAAAAGTAAGGAAATGAAAAGAGAGAAAATTCTATCCCACATTGGTGGAGGAAAGAAAATGAGAAGCTTCCACCATGGTATAAATTGGAGTGTAAGTCCTTGTCCCACATCGCTAAATTATAAAACTAACACTACAACAAAAAGGGTTTCTTTGTAAGCACGAAAGCGTCCTAAAATGCTATTTTATAGGACCTTTCATTTAATATGACCAGCGAGAAAAGAGTTTCATGTAAAGGGGTCGTAATAAGTCTCGGAACTCAAAAAGTGTCCTGATATCCCAAATAAGATTATGAAACCAATTTTATGATCGCATAATATATCCATTAACAAACCAAAAAGTGTCCCAATAAAAACATATTATGACACTTTAACAATGTTCTGACACATGCTTACCTAATTGTAAACTTTTGATACACATACAAGCGTCATTAAAAATTAATTTATAGGACCCTTATAATGGAACATTATACTACCAAGAAAAGGGTCCTAATTTCCCAAACAAGATTATGAAACTAAATTTTATGGTCGCATAATATGTCTATGAACTTAAATAGCGTCCTAAAAAACATATTATGACACTTTTACAATGTTCTAACGTTTAATAGGACAAAAATTTGAAGTCCTAACAAATCATATTATACAACCCTTTTTAAACGTCCACACACACAATTTTACGATACGGTTATGGACATCAAAATAATGGTTTTTATTAAACAATAAAATGACCATCAACATAAATAATCCTAATAGTTATTGTGTAAACATCAACTACTGAAAGAAATAAAACTTCATTATATTAAATAAGCTTGTTCATAGAAAAAACACTAAACATAAATAACTTATAACGTTATCCAACATAAACTCTTGTACGTAAAATTCAACAAAGAAATTAAAAGCAATAAAAGAAACACGCACCATAAAATCCCGAGTCATCCTGCGTCCTCAATCCTCACGGACTACCTATAAATAAACCATCCATCTATAAGCATTAAGTTCCATGTTATTAAAATTATTCGTATCACAAGTTTAACAAATACATACCGAGATGAATAAACAAGGCCCTGTGATGGATGCATCAATACAATCTTGAATTGTGGAAAATAACCCATATGGTCTCACCAAATTTTCATCTATTTTTATGGTACTTAAACATTTACCTCACATCAGTATGGTCCAATCTCTGTACCACCAACTAACTCATTTGGGTCAATTGAAGAATAAAGAACATATTAGAGTTTCCATACTTGAAGTGCATATTCCATAGCAAACCAAATAATTTTGTACATCTGTTGACACTAGCAACACAATCAAGAACGATTATAAGTGTAAACACATTTAGTAAAATTACATTCTGAAAAAGATGCTTAGAACTTCATTTTTTTGATTTTAGAAAGTTGTATATCAAACTAATCGCATATTCTGAAGAAAACCAAATTAATTTGATATTCAATTTCTAGAATAGCATATGTGTCCCATTGGTTCCTCACTTTCTCTAATCTAGATGAAAATGGTGTAATACTATAAAAACACAGCAGGGTACAGATATCAAATTAGAAACAATTCGCACTTGCACTTATGACTTTAATATATAGAAATCTGTGTCAATAAGTAAAGTGTAAAAACTTACAATGGAAGAAGACACCAATTATAGCAAGTACGGCAGCATCAAATAAGGCACCATCATCATCCAAACAATATAAATAAATAATACTGGCAAAAAAGGAAGCATGCCGAAAGTTACCCAAAGTATTTTGAGGGCTTACGTCAGAGATAGATAACAACACAGTTACAAATGGTGGTCTGTTTTCATAATTGATATTTATACCGAATAATATCCCACTCTAATAATTTTGTTTACTGAAACAGGCTAGCAAAATAGAGGGATCAGATAAGATAATGGCCTATTTTGGCAATCATATTTCTTTAATGAAACTACCTTTGTAATCTAGTAATAAGCCACATAAGCATTAAAAAAGACAATAGCTGATTAGGTGATTAGTTATTCCATTTCAAAAGATTATATCTACTAGTCTAGAAAATGCATGAATAAAAATATATAATTACAAAAATTTACCCAAGTGGTTATATTCACATAAGGAAGAGAAAGGTCATTAGGTGATCCGTTACTCCATTTCGAGCATTTCAAGATGTAGAATAGTTTAAAATGATTCCCATGCTATCTTATAAAATTCTAAAGAAACAACGAGTTTATCATTCTTACCTCAAAAATTTCATGTGGTTGATAGTGTTAATGGCAATTCTTTATTCAATAAGCATCCTAACAACACTCTACACGTGCAACACAACACAAGAGTAAAGGACAAACCAACATGAAAAGCTATACATCTAAGCTTTGAAACTATCAAACTATAAAGTGACTATCATAACATCTCAATATTTGAAACATACATAATCAAAATGTATTTGACAGATTGAATCTCAAACATAATCAAAACGATTTTAATCCAATTTTCACTCTCCACCTCAAATTCTAAGTAAAAGCAAATAAAATCTAAAGCCCTATAATTAAAACTCGAAACAGTTTATCGAACATCTGGTGTGCTGAAACCATACGTAAAACTCGGAAACATTTTGTCGAACACCTGGTGTGTAGAAACCATAATTAAAACTCGAAACATATTGTCAAACACCTAATCCGCAGAAACCAAAACAACTATAATTGTCCAATTGAATACCTGTTTGGCAAAGATTCAGGATAGTTATCCAGGAATAATTCCTTAACCTAACAAGATTAATCCTACAAACAAATAGAATGCAGAAAACAATATACGTTTATCAAAATTAGACGATAATGGTGAACAAAAAAAAGGCGATAATCGCTGATGATGAGATATGGAAGGATATCGGCTCATTAGGAACCGGAAAGCGAGTTGAAATCCAGTGAAGGTAATAGGGCGAAAATTGAAATCGAATCGAAGAGATGAAAATGGAAGGAAGAGGCTTGCATTCTCGAGATCTCGATTGGTAGAGGCAAAGCAATACTACGCTCCAATAAACTGAATATGGATCAGAAACTAGGGATATGTAAGTACTTGATGTGAAGTAAAATGAGGTCACCCATATTTTAATTTTATTTTTATTTTTATTTTTTAATATTTCTTTTATATAATTTGCGACCACAGTTGGACAATCGCAAATGTCGCGACCAAACCATGTCCAGTCGTTGTTTTTGCGACCGTTTTGCCATCACATCTTGTTTGGACGTTAACTTTGCAACCATGTTGACTTTGATCAGTAATTTTTCAATCTTTTTCATTTTGGTTGCAAAACGGTCGCAATGTTTGTGACTGCCTGTTTCGGTTGCAAAACTTTGGTAGCAATAGCTCACTTTTCTAGTAGTGTATGACTTCGACTAGAAAGGGTCCTATAACACCGAACACTTGTAACTACACTACAAAGTGTCCTATTAACTTGTGTTATAATAAGACCTTCAGTGATCAAGTATCCTATTACATTACCATATAATGGGACACCAACAAATACATGTCTTATAGATTACTTTATTAGGATTCACATTTTAAGTGTCTTATTGAGTTACATGATAATACGACCCCAAAGAATCATCCATCCTATAAAATAACTTTTTAGGACACCGGTTGTGTAGCGTATATTGTAAAAGGAACCCAGATGTTCATTTATCCTATTAAATAGATTTTAGGACCTTATTTTATAAGCTTCCCACACAAAAGGTCCTGAAGCATCATTTTTGTTGTAGTGTAATGAGTTCTTTATAAGAAAGAAAACTCATATGTTAATGTTCTTATAAGACATATCACACCCAGTGGTCCTAGCGGAGGGTGCGAACCACCTGAACGCGCACGCGCACGGGCATGGGCATGGGCTCGGGCGAAGTGTGATGGGCGCAATGTGGCGCTTTGATGGCGCACTTTGCACTTCGCATGCTCGCATCGTCGCGAGCCGCTTAAGGGCCGCCTTAGTATTTTTGTGAAAAATTAAGATTTTAATAATCCTTCCATCGCGATATGCGACGGGTTTAGATTAGCCTCATCGCGTAGCGCGATGACGTATAAAGTTATCCAGAAAAGTTGCGGCTTAGCGATACGCATTGATCTATCAAAGTGACACCATCGCGTATCGCGACGTGAAGCTACACAGACGAGACACGTTGCATGCCACGTGGCGTGCCACGTAGCATGCCTAGGGCTGACTAGGCAAAGCTACAAGATTCTTCGCGATACGTGACGCCTTTTGTTTATGGCCATCGCGTATCGCAATGGGGTCCAGAAATTTCTATAAATAAGTTGAACATGGGACGTTCATTCCTCGTCCCACAACTTTGCTTTCTCTCTAAAATTTTCATGCATACATATATATATATATATAAAGAGGATAGTGTAATATCCGAGTGTCGTAGCGATATCCTATCCGATCGAAAGAAACTAATATACACAAATCCAAAAGCTCTGCCTATTAAAGTAAGACATTGTGCTATCGTGTAAAGTTTCTACTCTCATGATTATCGTTATGATTATTGGTTTTTTACTAATTTAGATATACTACATTGTGTTTATCTTAGGTGCTTAATACCAAGAGGTGTTCATTAATTATAAACTTGCAAGGTGAGACATTCGAGTTTTTGTACCACTCACATTTGTGTGAGACAACTGTTTTTCCGACACTGTTATGATGATTTCAAAACCTATAAAACTCTTGGCAGATGGTCTAAATGTTTTCAAATATATTTTTTTAAAGTATTTTAAATACATTACAGTGATTAAGTCTCTGTAGACTTACGGGATGATTACTACTGGTATTGTGGGGTTCTGTATACAAGGCTTGCCTACTGGGCTATTACACGTTACTTATTGGACAAGTGTTAGCCAATAAGTAATATGACCACAGTCATAGATACGGTCAAGTGACAAGTACCTTTCGGTAATTTTTAAGCAGACAGGTGTTAAAACATCTTAATTCTGTAACTGTAAAATGTATCATTTACAAATGAACGTACTCACCAGTATTTCTTGTTGATCAAATATTTTAAACATGTTTCAGGTGACTTGTTAAAGACAAAGGAACGATGTACGCGGGCTTTCGGCTTAAATAAGTGGCTTGTCACCAGAATAAAGAAACGTGTTTTGTAAATTAGGGTTTATCCCTATAAAGTTTATGTTTGTATTAAAATGGGTTAAATTCCCAGTTTATAATAAAAATAAACATGGTGTTTTTATAACTCTAATCATTTTTCCTAACTACGGTTCTGATGAAATATTCCGCTGCAAAATAATTTAATAAACACCGATACCACAAATCAATGTTCACGGCTTCTTTCCCAAGGTATATGGGTCAGGGGCTGTGACAGCCAGGGGATGTATTAGTCCTTTACCTCTCGCACACCGATAGAACTATCAGTTCGGTGCTCATGGTCGAGAGAGGAGAGGCTCAAATCCCTATTTACTTCGCCATCCGTACATTAAAAGGTCCTAAGGAAAGGTATTCTCCCATCGAGAAGCTAGTGTTGTCGTTGATTTACACGGCAAGGAAGCTAAGGAGATATTTCCAAGCCCATGTGAAACGGGTCCTGACTGACAAGCCCCTTCAACAAATCCTCATGAAACCTGAAGTATCGGGCAGATTGGCCAAGTGGGCAATAGAGCTGGGAGATCACACAATCGAATATAAACCCAGAGCCGCGTTCAAAGGACAATTAATAGCCGATTTTATCACTGAAATGACATCCCCCGAAAGAGAAGAACTTGCGTTCCAATAGAATCACCTGGGGGACGTTGGTCCCGAGATCCCAACGGACCAAGAGTAACCCTTATGGAACCTTTACACCAATGGGGCCTCAAATGGCGATGGAAGTGGAGCAGGACTCATCCCCATCAGTCCCGAGGGTATAAAGTTAACTTACGTTATGTGGTTGGACTTCCCCAGCACCAACAACGAAGCCGAATACGAGGCTCTCTTAGCAGGGCTGAGGATGGCAAGAAAAATCAAGGTGTAGCGTATCAAGGCTCATGTCGATTCGCTGCTAGTGGGAAACCAAGGAAAGGGGGGTTATGAAGCTAAGGACCCTAAAATGGTGGAGTACCTGAAGAAGACACAGGAGTGGTTACAAAGTTTCAAGGAATCGGAGGTCATACATATTGCACAGGGGCTAAATAAGAAGGTGGACGCCTTGAGCAAGTTGGCGTTCGTTGCCTTCTATCATCTGGCAAAGGACGTCAAGGTTGAAACTATCAAGCAGCCGTCGATATTAGAAGATATTTTCGCCAGCATAGAGATGCCTGAGCCCAACTGGATTACCCCGATCTGTCAATACTTGAAAGTAGGAATTGTGCTCGAGGATAAGCCTGAGGCCCGCAGATTGAGAATTCGGGCCCTCCAGTATGAGATCATCGACGGAATTTTGTACCGTAGATCCTATTTGGGACCCTCACTCAAATGCATAGACTACGGGGAAGCCGAGTATGTCATTCGAGAAATTTATGGGGGAATATGTGGGATGCATATGGGGGCGAAGATGGTTGCAGCCCGAGCCATGAGAGCTGGTTACTATTGGCCGACCATGTTTATGAGCCCTCTCAAGGAAATACGAAAATGCGACGGCTGTCAGATCTATGCTCCGGTGACTCGAAAACCCAAGCCTAACCTCGTCCCGGTCAGCTCGTCTTGGTCGTTTCAGAAATGGGGCATAGACATAGTGGGCCCTTTTCTTAAAGGGTCTGGGAAGGCTAAGTTTTTGGTAGTGGCCATCAATTATTTCACCAAATGGGTAGAGGCTAAACCTTTAGTCACAATCACGGGGCAACAAGTGAAGAGGTTCGTATGGGAAAACATTGCATGCCGTTTTAGGCTTCCTTACACTATCGTAAGCGACAACGGGAAACAATTTGCAGGGGGCGTCTTTCGCGAATGGTGCGAGCAATTGAAGATCAAACAAATCTTCACGTCAGTCACCCCCCCCCCCAAGCCAATGGGCAGGTAGAAAGAGCAAATCGAAGCACTGTCGAGGGCATAACTAGTCGGTTGGGCAGGCAGCAGAGTTTGTGGGTGGAAGAACTACCACATGTTTTGTGGGCCCATCGAACCATGCCTAAGATCAGTAATGGAGAAACACCGTTCAACCTAACCTATGGGACGGAAGCTATGATACCTGTTAAAATAGGATCACCAACCAACCGAATGCAACTGACTGAGGTAGAAAACGAGAATGATCTCAGACTGAATCTGAACTTCGGCGAGGAAAGAAGAGAGATGGCAGCCAGGAGAGAAATCAAATACAAAAAAAGATGGAAAAATATTACAACTCAAGAGTGAGAGGTCAGATTCAAGGTGGGAGAATTGGTCCCGCGAAAGAATGAAGCAAGTAGGCAGGAAAGTCAATGGAAGTTGAGACCCCGATGGTAGGGTCCTTACCAAGTCATCTGGGCCGGGGAAAAAGGGTCTTATAAACTGGCGTACCATACAGGGGAAGAAGTACCCCGTACATGGAACGCAATGCAATTGAGGAAATACTACGCCTAAGCCCGGCAGGGGTAAGTGTCACACCCCAACCTAAGGCGGAAATGTCGGGGCGTGAGCTGATTGTCACAGCTCACAAGGTTACTATCATGAAATTATAAAGCGACAATATCTAATTAATTTTGTTTATCAAACAACATTCATATACAACAAAAATAAAGAAAATTACAAATACAAAACCAACTATTCTTGTATATGTTTTATCCTAAAGTCATCCCTATGTGAGTTTCAGTTCGATAGGCAATCCAAATCTATAACCTGCAAATGCGTACAAAATATATGTTTGTCAACAACACATGTTGAGTGAGTAGATCACCAATTTTGACACAAACAAAAAATGGTAATAATATATAATGATATAAGTGAATAAAAATAGGCAAAACTGTTATCTGTGAGTATAACCAATTAAACCATAGCACATACATAAACAATCAACCATAAAGAAAGGGTTAAACCGTTGCCATGCGAATGGGCATTGGTTACCAAAAATGAGGTGTCGGTGAAACCATTGCCAATGCGATCGGGCTCCGGCCACTACGACGGTCTTATGATCATACTATAATGAGATTATGTTGGACCTCTCCGAATGCGAATCAAGTAAGCAAGTAAGCAAATAGCAAGTAGCAGGCAATCATTCAATTGATACACAACACAAAGATCACAGTTTGCGTTTGAGAAATAATAAGATAAATAATATGATAAATGGTACACAAGTGTCCCCAAAACATTTGAAAACAAGTAAAATAGGGGAGTGATTACTCACCTGATCGGATGAGCGAAATATAAGTGACGATGTGAGAAAGATGAACCATTCGGGATACACTGACAAGGATTTCTAGTTAAAAAATAATAATATAAATTAATTATAAGAGATATAACATGATTTGAATAAATTAAGATTTTCTATGTGATTTAAGATATGATTGGGATTATAGATTTGAACGATTGTTTTATATAGTTAGAATCACTAGTTGTTAATTTTAAATTCTAAATAAATGAATAAATAAAATATTTATAATAATGTGTAAAATATAGTATATAATAAGATACAAGTAAATATTTTGTCTAAATCTCTTATTTAATAAGTTTATATAACATATAATAAATAATAAAGTTTGGTAAAAACGCTTAATGACGTGAAAACGTGAATTTGAAAGTGTCGGGTCTTAATAAAATACGGTTTAATATTATTAAAATACACCTATAATGCATATATATATATATATAACGTAACCGAGCTTTTAACGATATCTTGACAAAAGACATAACTAAATGATGTCGGTCTTAATAAAATAATGTTTATTCAATAAATAATATTAACTAATATTGATTTAAAAACCAATTAACAATTAGATTAAATAATAAAATAAAATGAAAACAAATAAAATGACTAGAACCAGCCACTGCCAGGCTCGAACCCAGGCAGGTGGCCGGCACAAACCCACAAAAAACCTGCACAACCAACTGGACCAGACTAACAGTTGAGATATGAACGAAAACAAACCATTATAAACCTGCTGATTTTATCCCCAAAAATTGTTATAAACCCTAATTATCAAAACCGTTTATTCGTTTGATGATTGATGAATTAATGTTAGGGTTAATGAATCTGACATCACGATGACACTAACCATGTAATTATTTACCTTAAACAGATATGAATCGAGGGGTAATTAGGATGAACGTAGGCCGACCCAACGAACTAACGAACGAGCTGGTAAAAGAGATTGATAATTAAATTGAATATGGGGGTTTGAACGGCGAGGGGGAGGCGATGCTAACTGTGGGTTTAATTGAGATAATATGAACCCTAGCTCGTAATATTGCTATACGATACGGTTCGATATTAATGTAAATTCGTATCGATTTGATTGAGATTTCCAAATTAATATCGTTGGTTATAAACATTTTTGTCTTAAGAACGATTTTACATAATACATTCCATGTTTAAACGAATATTAAGCCCCAAGTAACAAATCTGGATTGCAAATACGGGTTTGGGTATGGTTAAACAGGTTTGATGGTTATTTGGCATATAGTATTATTATATATTAATATATCATATTTTCATATTAGCCCCTGAAGTTATTGAGTGGATACAAAGTGGGTTAAGACTTATGTTTAGGGGTTAAAATTAAATATATTTAAAAGTTATTTTTATATAATATATATATTATGAATAATAATTAATAATAACCACTCGATAAATGCGATATTTTTATACGATAAAATTCCCAGACATAAAACGGGTTGGGTAATTGATGTTAATAAGGTAAACGAAAACCCGAGTTGTTACAGTAAGGAAAAGGGGCAACACACGTTAGGAAATGATAGACATTTTGTTACTACAAGCAACGTGTTCCCAAGGGGGCCTCTATGACCAACAATAACCTCTCCGGGAAGGCACTTACACATGAAAATGGATCCTAGTTAACGTTGTGGGTCTTAGTTAATGTCTGGGTGTAATTCACTTGTGTAAGGTGACACGAATTCAATGGCAAGTAGATTGTTTTGAGAATTCTATGAGAGCCTCTCCGAGAGTACATTCGTTCATTATGCCACAACAAAATGATACATCACCAATAGTTTAAGAAACTATAACGACCTATTCATGACAACCAAAAAACTATTTTTCCCCGAGAAAAACATTTATATGATCTCATACTAAGTTACAGTTTTATACCTCTTGTCATAAAAGACAAGGGTAAAGCCTCGCCGATAGGCTACCTGGTTAACCAAAACGATCAAACGAAGTCAAGAGACTTCTAAGGTAGTCATAAACAAGCACAATCAACACATAAAACAATTAAAACATGACATCATCAGACGATTAAAACATCCAGTTAAGCCCCCAGGGGCGGGATGTTAACATACAAACCTAAACCCTTAAGGGGGTCAACATTATGAATATCTATACAAAACATATAAAGTTCAAAAGAAAATTCACAAAATATAATTACTACCCATGATCGACAACGGCTGCATGATTACGGGAAAGGCGACGGGGGATCAACCACTGAAGACAGGGCTTTGATTTCATTCACAGATACATCGGGGGTAGTGGAGGAGATGTTGCAAGATCGGGGGCTCATGAGCATTGTAAGAAACAAAAGCCTCCTCAGCCTCGACCTAAGCGGTTTCTGAAAACGAAGGGACCTCAAGGATGGAAACCCCCGGAATTGATAATCATAACCAGCCTTCAAATCATGCTGGAACCCAGACGCAAAGAAGCCCTACTCAAAACATCTATGACCTGACAAGTTTCCCGACACCACCATCCAAACTCGATCGGCTTTGTGGTCGTCACGTTCCCGCTGCAACTTCTCACATTCTTTGCGAATATCCTCGATTAGCTGATCCTTCTGAGCCCGGATCACATCGATCTCATGCTTCAAACCCTCATGTGCCTCTTGCTTTTGTTTGAAACTAGCTTCCAACTGACAACAAGGCCACAAACATTCAGACAAATCACGGAGAAAGAAAAAAAGCAAATCGAAAAACACTTACCTCCTGAAACTTCTACTGGTTAGCCTGAGCTGCAGTATACTGAGTTTTTAGTGTAGTGACTCGCTCTTGAGCCGCAGAGAGATCAGCTGAAAATTGGACAATCCGATATTGAGAAGTTTTCAAATTAGCCTCCAAGACGAACGTCTCCAAGGCTTTCTCTTCAGCCAAGATGACTTTCTGCCTCAAATCTTGGATCCTCTGCTTGTCTTTTTCGATTGTATGCTCCAACTTGTCGATTTCCATTTGATTCTGTTGTAATATTTGGTATGAATCGATAACCGCCTAACGGGTGGTTGCCCCCAATGCTAAGGCACGGTAGAGATGTGTCCCAAACTCACCCACCAAATCATCCACACTCAAAGCTCGGATATCTGCAAAGTCCACCAGGGGAATAACCTCTATGAGAAAGTCATGCGCTTGTTGAGGAGTAAACACGGATGAGCCCGCGTCCAATCTCCATTTGGGGGCGAATATTTTGCCACTAATGGGCTCTTCAGTTTATGAGGGAAGAGGATCTTGGCGAAGTGACTAGGGTTCTTCGGGACGTTTCCCTTTGGGGTCAGCTTGATCGGAACGAGAATCGGTACCTTGATGTCCCTATGTCGCAGTGACTACCGGAAATGCAAACTTGGAGTCTAGATCAACGACTTCCGTAGGAGACTGGGAAACGGGACGAGAGGAGGATGACTGACCAAGATAAGGACGTTTGGAACTTCTTAACCGATTCTTCATGGAAGCATCAAAAACATCTGACAACGAGTTCTTACGTTAGGGGTGTCTTCCACACGAGGAAGGGAGTCCGGTGTAGATCGATCCAACGATGTTGGGTCAGTCTCTGAGCAGGTCACCGGCGTTACAAGGAGCTTGACAAACTCAGTGGTTTTCATGGAGTCTTTTGGGAGGATTTCTTTCAAACTCATTTCTGCACTAAACATAAATAACTTTAGTAACCCAAAAATATATGATAACACACTAGAAGGAAAGGTAAACAAGGGGCTAAGGACATCGGTCACCCTCGAACACGATCAGCCGGGTAGAAGGGTCCGACCATATCTAACTCAATCCGGCCATGTATAGCAGGGGTTCAGGATAAGTCATGGCTTCTGTTGGATTATCAATAAGCAACCTATACAGGTCATCCTGGTTCGTAGGCGGACGAGGGGCTAGATCATGAATGGGGAATGTCACACGACGACGGCTATGAAGACCAGTGTAGCGAAGCCTCCCATGGCCCAACAGGTGATCTCGAAATGAGTCACCCGTAGAAAACCCAACGAATGAACTTGTGAAAAACCCGAATTTATTAAACTTCAACAACGTCGTTTGAAAGTCAGTAAGGGGATAATGAATGTTAGCACGTTCCAGTTTTTTGGTATACAACGTAATGAGATTAAGGTGACTGATAGCCGTCTCATGAGGTTTGGGCAAGATCGGAGATAACAACAGTGGAATATGATATCACGAGCATAATGTTTTTTCTTGAGTAAGGACAGAAGTGATCGAAGATAGAGCCTCACGAATCATGGTGGAAGGAAAGAATATGTAAAACAAAGGCGAAATGAGCACTAACCTGATCGGAAAATGATGAGAGGAAAGGTCAGCCAGAAAAGGATGAGTCGCTGGGAGGTTATGATGGTGAGGTAAAAGAAAGAGAGGTAAGTGAAGAGTTTATGATGATGGGATGTATTAACCAGTGTATAATTACGGCGTGAGAAAGCGTGCGGTTCAATTTACACCACACATTTACTGCCTACATCGTGTGTCGAGTTTGGGCCGGAAAGTGTATTGGGCCAAAGTTAAGTGAAGACGGATTTCACCCATGAGATTGGCCTAGGAGCTATCTTTCCCCGAACAAGAAGCCAAGTAGAAGAAAGTGGAAGATGGACTTGAACTGAGTCCATTATCCTTGTCATAAATAACAAGGATAATAGACTGGGGGACTTGAATAGGCTACGTCAAATATTGGGCTCGCATGGCCCAATAAGCAGCAATAAGACAGACAAGTCCAAGAAGTAAGGCCTGGCCCAATGGTATCCAGTGCACACCAAGACAAGAGACAAGGTCAACGACAAACCAGTCGCTATTGGTCTGGTCACCAGACAGAGCTGGAACATACGTACTCCAGGAGGAAAGGATATGTACAAGGGATAATAGCAAGTCTCCCGCCAAAGTCAAGCGAGAAGAGGAGGAATCGTGAATAATAGACTAGGCCTAGGGAGTAATGGTCCAGGGAAAGATTCCCCTGGAGCATTATATATGTACACGAACCTATTGTAAAACGGTTTTGTTGGATCAATACAATACACTTTCATTATCATTCTTGCATGATCATCTTTGACTAAGACGAATAAACAAAAGCCTCACATACATACACACTTAATTCTCTGATAGTTCATTTTAGATTTCAACAAAAACTTTAGTTATCACTCTATATGGTCTACCATTTAACAAACTATTCAAATAACAATGTAAAATAAATATTTAGATAATATTTGAAAATTAGACGATCATATGATGACAAATTCAAGAGTAACTTTTACAAACACATGTTTGAAAAGCGAATAATATAATATATAAAAAAGCGTTGTCTATTAAAATTTTTAATTGTCTAGGTTATTTTAAAGAAGGAAAGAAAGTGAAAGAATGTTAGGCAAAAGTTCATTTGTTACCATAAAAGGTATACTTATTTTGCTTACTTTATCAGAGAATGAAAATGAAAGATGTACGCAAATGGGGTTGGTGACTCGTTGGTAAAAATAAAACCTTTAAAATATTAAGAGGTTATAGCATTCTCGACCTATCATCTAAATTTTTGTGAGAGGTTTTTATAAATTATATATTATTGTTAAGAGAGGTTTTGTAAATTATAGGATAGGAGATGTTTTTGTTAATTATAGAATATGGTTAAACTAGCTTTTGAACCCACGTATTACAAGGGTTTTATCAAATTATAAAAGTTAATAAAATACGTTATTTCAGTTGTGATTCTCAAAATATTTATGAATTAATTTAATGTAGACTTAATGGAAAAACAAACGGGGCCAACGAAAAGTACTAAAAATAACTTGTTTTGAAAAAGTTAAATTAAAAAAATGTATTAAAGTTGCATAATTGGTCAAATATCGGGTATGAAAATGGCATTTAATTCAATAATGAATAAAATCCACAATATGTTATAACCCAATTGATAAAATGGTTTTGACTCATGACTCATGGATAGATAGAATGGATGAGATGAGATGAGAAATTAAAATTTGAAGAAATGTGAGTTTAACACCTAAGCTTCAACATTTTCTTTTATTAGTAAAGTAAATAAGATAAGATGAGGTGAGTGAATGAGAGAGAAAACTTATTGATTTTTTTTTGTAAATATGGGGAAAACTTGTTTGCCCTAATTTATTTTTTAATATTTGTTGAAATTGGTAGAGAATAGAGACAACTAAAATGATAAATGTATAAAAAGTATTATTATTTAATTAAACATAAGAGAGAAATGTAATATTTTTTAATGTAATTTTAGAAAATCTTTTGGTAAGTCTCTTTAAATGACAAAATCATCGTTAGAAAAACAGAAAAAGAATATATATATATATATATATATATATATATATATATATATATATATATGATTGGGATCATGTGAGAATAATTATTTTGAAATTGAGAACTTTGAGAACCATTTTGGACCACAAAAAACCAAAATAAAAAAAATTATAAAACAAAATAATGCAAAAATAAAAAAAGTAAAAAAACCCAAAACTCTTATTTATTATCTCGATTTCATAAAAAAACGTCTCGGTTTAGCTAAATTATACATATATGTATAATATGTACATATATATACATACATGTGTTTTTATACACATATGTATAATTTAAGGTAAATAATAATGTACGGATGTATACATTACGTAACTAGAGATTAAATGAAATTATACACATGTGTATAATACGAAGTTTTTTTATGAAACCGGAATGAAATATAAGAATTTTGGTGTTTTTACTTTTTAAAAATTTTTGTTTTTTTTTTGTTTCATAATTTTTTAAATATTTTTTTATCTGATTTTTTAGTGGTCCAAAATGGTTCTCAAAGTTCTCGGTTTGCAAAGAGTTCTCTTAGGATCCTTACCACATATATATATATATATATATATATATATATACCTATTCTAATAAAGTAAAATAAATGTAGACAAATGTCAATTTGTGGTTAATCCTCACAATTGTTTCCCTCCAAAATTAATTTATGTCATAAATTAATAATTATTCAGTTTTCCTTCTACACTTCATTTATATTATATGTACAACATGATTAAATTATTCATTTTTTTAAAACTCTATTTATATTATATCTATACTCTTTTATAAAAGTAAATATTTACATATTATACTACTATACATTGTTAGAATATATTTCATAACATACTTTGTGAAATCCAAAAAATAACAACAAACTGTTTTTGTTAAATACTGAAAACAATATAATTTTGAATGTTATCAATAATGTATTATACTATGTATATTGTTGAAGATTGTAAATAAAAAACAAAAAGGAAACTCTAATATGTTTTCAATTTACAAAGTAATTTTGACAAGCGTGAAGTTGAAGACCCGCCAATTCAGAGTAGGAAATTAGGGGGTGAGTCGGCTTACTCGGGTACAACAATTACGGGGGTGATTGTTGGGTCAATTGTTGTTTGGCCCAAGTGTAAGGCCCAACTCAATAATTATGTTTTATTATATTTGGTAATGTCTTGGCTAACAAGTTTGGTTAGTCTATATAAACCGAGTTATGGTTAGACATTAGAGATTGTGAGGTTGGTGTAACCGAGTTAGGGTTCATCAAGAGTCAAACCGAGTTAGGGTTTGAGGGTTTGTAATCAGTTTTTTGAGTGATATTTTCTGATTAATTTAAACACGAGTTATTCGTTTAATTTTTGTGTTGATTATCGATACGGGACTTGAATTGGTATCAGAGCCAAGTTCAAGAAATCGATAATCGGTGAGCCGTGGCTTGAGGAGAAGCTATCATCGGCTAACGCATATCGGAACCAAGTTGGGTTTCCGAATCGTAGTATCTTTGCAGTAGGTCATTCGGACCTGCGTCGATGGTAGAAATACATCGGATTAGTAAGTCCCGGCAGGGGTAGAGACCAGGAGAACAAGCAGGTTTGATCGGTTCTTGTACGGGGAGTTTTTCCGGTGAGGTTACGTGGTAACAATTCCGTCTTGGTGTGTCAGTGGGTTTTTGTGTTATGTGATAAAATAATTACAAAAGGTGCCAAGGAAGAAAAAGGTCAGATCTTTCTTTTGTGATTAAAAAAGAATAAAGTGGTTACAAAGTCAAAGTTTTAGATTTATTTGTGTACACATGCTACGAAAGAGGAAAAAATATATATTGAATATTTTGTGGCTATTATATTCTTTTTGCACAAGATTAGTTGTTTTTCTTTCAAGAGGTAATCGTGATCAGGGTGCGGTGAGTAAACAGGTTTGGTTTTGAAAAGTTGTTCAAGGCTAGTTGATTGGTTTGTATTTGTTCCAACGTAGTGAAGCAAGGGTGTTTGACGACGTCAATGGCTGGTGATAAAGAAGAGCCGATAATCCAACCCAAAGCGAGTGGGGGATATCATTGCAAGTTCCAAAGTTGAATGGAACTAATTACATCACATGGGCAATTGTGGTGGAAGCGATCTTAGATGATCAAGAGTTATAGGAAGTTGTTCAACCGAATGAGGGTGCGGTTATTGATGCGAAGAAGAATAAAACGGCAAGGTCGTTTTTATTCCAAGTTATGGAAGGTAATATTCTTCTTCAGGTTTCTCAATACAAGAATGCTCGAGAAATATGGGCGGCTTTAAAGGCACAGTTTGTTGGGGCCGAGCGAGTCCAAAAGGCTCGACTACTTACGTTGAAAAGTGAATTTGAGAAACTCAAGATGACGGAAAACGAGACTGTTGATGTAAGGCCCCGTTACCGGTAGCCCTACTTTCCTGTTGGATTTACTCATAAACGCAGTTCTAAATATCAGAGTTAATTAAAACATTCGCGGAATATAAAAGCTTTCATAAAACATTTCATAACAAAACACATCTTGTCTTAAAACGTCATCTTGTCTTTCAAAATAAACAAAACATTAAACTTAAACGTCTTGAGTCTTCCGATGCCAGCCTCTTATTCAATGCCACGTGTCTCCTCAAGCGAGCTGCCTCATCCTACTCACCTGCGTGCATACTAAAAGTCAGCTACGCTGAGTGAGTTCTAGTTAATCATACATTATACAATACACATAAACTTATATTCTTTCATTCATACTTTCATACTTTCATACTTTCTTTTCTATTAACTTACTTTCATATCTTACGTTATAAAGAGCATTACGCCTTACATTCCTCGAGTATTATTAGGACTCGGTACCCTCCTTCCTCAAGTATTATTAGGGCTCGGTACCCTCCTTCCTCGAGTATTATTAGGGCTTGGTACCCTCTTTCCTCGAGTATTATTAGGGCTCGGTACCCTCTTTCCTCGAATATTAGTAGGGTTCGGTTCCCTAGTTCTTGAATATTAGTAGGGTTCGATTCCCTCTTCGTTACCATACAACCATACATCATACCTCGAGCATTATTAGGGCTCGGTACCCTTTTCGTAACCATACAACCATACAGCCATCATTTCCTTCTTTTATTAACTTTATCACGTTCATACATATAAGCATACATATCATACTTACCTCATACATAGTGTTACAACCCGACAGTACGTGCAATATCCGAAGATCGTTCACGTACCATCAAGCAATCATTCATACATTTCACATTATTCACATAAGACATACACTTATCTCTTAGGATAAGCGTATTAACAAACATATTGAGTATGCACACAGCCCCGAAAACATAACACATAAATGGGGCTAGAAACTCACCTGAATCCTGTTACGCTCTCCGTTAATCGTTATTCCCTTCTTGAGCTGTGCACGTCTAACTGTATAATATTTACATGTATCAATTAACTACTACTACTCATGTTGTATATCTATCTTTATATAACCCACAACGAACGGGGGTCCGGGGGGCAGCGCCCCTGGCAGCGGGGTCTAGGGGCGGCAGCCCCTAGCAGGGTCCAAGGGGCAGAGCCCCTGGCTGGGGTCGAGCTGCCAGGTCAGCTTGGAAAAGTTTTATTTCCATTAACTGTCTTAACACATTTTCCATTAGCATTTTGAATCATTGAATAATATGTTACTTAAAAGTTCAAGGGATGAATTGTAATTAATTCATTCTTTTTTCTAAGTCCAGGGACTGTTCTGTCATTTTATTAAACTTTCTAGTTCGTTATTCAGTCTTTAACGAATTGACTTATCTTAGCGAACTGGTCATTTGTAACGAACTGAACCCTCTAACGAACTGGACCTCTGACGAATCCGTCCTTGTACGAACCAGTCCACATAGCGAATCAGTTCAAGTAACGAATTGGACCTTCTAATTCGTTATCTCCTTTAACGAATGGCTATAACGAATGGGGGGGGGGTTAATTCGTTACCTTTTCTTTAACGAATCAGGACACGAACTAAAGCTAGTTCGTTATCTTTCCTCAGCGAATCTACTTAACGAATCAGGACACGAAGTAAGGCTAGTTCGTTATCTTTCCTCAGCGAATCTACTTAACGAATCACCATTAATTCGCTAAATTCCCGTTAGCGAACTAGGGTTAGGTCAGGGAATGTCAGAACATTCCCTGACATACCCTTAACCTCGTATTACTTTTCCGGCGCCGCCTTTCTGGCGCCGTCATTGCCGGAAAGCCGCCGGAAAAAACGTGAACTCACCGGAAAAAACGATTCTTAACTCGTTTTTCACCGTTTTTCACCCCGTTCGATCCAAATATGAGCCAGGGTGATCCCTAAGCTCATCATAGGTTCGGTTTATACCCGATTCCACCCGGATCTCGTGATTTAAACGGTTTAACGGTGTCGGCTCGTTGTTTCGCAACTTTATCTAACGGGTTAAGCTCATACAATATTAAACTATCGTTACCTCGGATCGGTGCTGGGTTTCCTTCTTGATTTCGGATAGAGATAAGGAAGAACTAGAGAGAAATCTTAAGTGTGTGTTTTGGGTGGTGTATGGAATATGTGTGAATGAGGATTAAATGGATATTAAGGGTTTATATATTTATGGATCATGGGCTTAAGCCCATGGTCTTTCCTTCTTTCTTTCCTAACCCAAGTCCATAACCCATATTCATTTACCCAGCACTGGCCCAACTCGTATTCTATTTATCTAAACCGATAACGACCCACTATGAAATAACGAAATTTATTTTTATTGTAATAACTGAAAGTAGGATGTTACAGTTGACGAGTTTGCAAGAAAAATAACAGGTATGGTTTCAAAGGCAACTAGTCTAGGTCACGTGTTCGAGCAAGATGTATTGGTGAAAAAGTTACTGGATGCGGTTCCAGACAAATACTTCAACTTGGTAGGCTCAATCGAGCAAACGATTGATCTCAATAGTATGAGGTTTGAAGATGCTGTTGGAAGACTTAAGGCGTTTGAGGAACGTCTACGAGGGAGAGAACGCGCTTCAAATTCACAATGTCAGTTACTTTTCAATCGGTCGGAAAGTAATCACTAAGGCAAGTCGTATGATCAGTCCGGTAGCCGAGGTAAGGGTTGGCCGAGTTCACGGGGATGTGGAAAAGGCCGGGAAACCGGAGGTCAAGACCGAGAGGATGAGGATCAAGATGGTTGTGAAAACCGAGATGGTCAACATCGTGGGTCAAGGTATACGGTTCAAAGGAAGGATCGTCAATGGAGAAGAAAGGATATGTCACAGGTTCAGTGTTACCGTTGTGATGAGTTCGGTCACTTTACGTCTTCGTGTCCGGAATGTATGAAGAAAAATGAAGAATCTAATTTGAACAAAATTGATGATTTTGATCCAAGTTTATTTATGATTAAAGGTGATCAGAAAACAGTTTTTCTGAATGAAAACTATGTGATTCCAAAGCGTTTCGAAACCGAACCAATGGGGAAAGATGTTTGGTATCTCGACAACGGAGCATCGAATCACATGACGGGTAATAAATCATATTTTTATGAATTGAATGAACAAGTCACGGGACAGGTGAAGTTTGGTGATGAATCTTGTATTGATATTCGGGGAAAATGGTTGGTCTTAATTGAAGGAAAAACGGGGGGAGCAACGTTTGTTGACCGATATCTACTATATCCCGAGCTTACAGTGCAATATCATAAGTCTTGGTCAAGCAACAGAAGGTGGATGCGAGATTCACATGAATCACGATTTGCTAACCATTAAAGATGATACAGGTAAGCTTTTGATGAAGGTGACAAGGACCAAGAATCGATTGTACAAGATTAGCCTGAAGATAACAAGTCCCGGTAAACGAGCTACCAGTGGAATGAAGAATTTTGCAGGTAGGGATCTTCAAAGTATTGGGCTGAAAGAAGACAGGCCGGTTACGAGTCAGATTCCAATCAAAGATCCAAGTTCCAAAATTCAAAGTCCAAATAAGAGTGTTCAAGAAACTAAACACGTGGTCAAGAAAGAGATTCAAAACCAAGGGAAGGCGTCTAATGATCAAATGAAGCAAGTGTGTCTTATAGCCAAGTGGAGCCGAAAGAACATTGCAAGAGATCATGAAAAGCCTCAGGAGAATCAAGAGAATGTTGACAAGCGTGAAGTTGAAGACCCGCCAATTCCGAGTAGGAAATTAGGGGGTGAGTCGGCTGACTCGGGTACAACAATTGCGGGGGTGATTATTGGGTCAATTGTTGTTTGGCCAAGTGTAAGGCCCAACCCAATAATTAGGTTTTATTATATTTAGTAATGTCTTGGCTAACAAGTTAGGTTAGTCTATATAAACCGAGTTATGGTTAGACATTAGAGATGGTGAGGTTGGTGTAACCGAGTTAGGGTTCATTAAGAGTCAAACTGAGTTAGGGTTTGAGGGTTTGTAATCAGTTTTTTGAGTGATATTTTCTGATTAATATAAACGCGAGTTATTCGTTTAATTTGTGTGTTGATTTTCGATACGGGACTTGACGACTTTTACTACTCGAACCCGTACCCAACCTTACCCTTAAGACACAGATGGGTAAGCATTTCGATACCAAAACTCTTACCTGGAACCGAACCCGATTTATACCCAGTAATACCCGAAACCGGGTTTTACAAATACCAATCTATACCCCAAATTACTCGAAAAAGAACCCCAAAATAGTGCAACCTCTTAAAAAACTCAATATATCCTTGAAGAATACCTAGAAAAACCCTAAAAAAACAATAATAGAGTTTTTTCAGTACCCAAAGACAAGGTATTCATATACCCGGTTTTTTGTAGACTATATCCGGTTTCATACCCGACCCTAACCCGGTGCATAAGCTATGGAGTCTAGAGCTAATACGCGGACCCGATCCAGGTATAACTAATACCTGAATTTTCATTACCCAATCAAAATTAAAATTAATCGATGGACCAGGAGATTGGCAGAAAAAATCTAAAATTAAAATTAAATTAAAACTACAACTGACGCCTTGGCTTATCAAAGATCGCTGCTTCTGCAACAGCAACAGCAACAGCAACAGGTTAGGGTTTCTTTTTACAGGTTATTATTGAAACTCTGTTTAGGCCTAAATCCACAAATCTATAAACCCTAAATATATTTCAGAAAAAAACAAGTTATTTGATAGTGCAGAAGCGGCCTTAGCTTCAGCTTCAATTGAGACCGTAATTATTATCTTCTATAAACATATTTTTAAATTTTACAATCATCTAGTAACTGTTGATCATGCTCAGTGATAATGTTAAACATTCGATTGTTGTCCAGGACTTGCTTCGTATTAATTCTATATTAAGAGTTGTTTTATCATTCATTATTGTCACGTCCTTGAAGATTATACATAGCTGTTAAATGTGATTTTCAGGATATATTCAACAACTGAAATTCATCAAACGGAAAGATGCTTTCAGGTTTGAAGTTCATACCCCGTCATCAGATGGATAAAGTAACCCTCTTTCTAATGCTCTTACTTACGGATACCTGTATTATTACAAAAATGCCAGCTGAGGTGCTTCGTTTTCATTAAAATTCTATATAGGCACATGATGAGAAGTCAAGTGATTCGGACACAAGGAAAAGTCACAAAAAGAAAAACAAGTCCCGTCATAGTGAGGACGGATCCGAGAGAATCAAGAAACGGTCTAAAAAGAAATGGTATTCTTCAGAAGAAGATTCATCAAATTCTAGCGAAAGCGATACTGATAGGAAGGCACGCAGGAAAAAGAAAGGCAAGTCAAAGAGTCGTAGAGAATATTCCAGTGATGAGGATGATGTTGTTGAGAAAGAACATACGAAGAAAGGCAAGACAAAATTTTACAAGAATCTTGAAATTACGTTTTTTGTACTTTGAAAGAATCAGTTTGATTAATGATTTCAATATATTGCAGGTGTGTCTAGTTCCGCAAATGATGACAACATTGTAAGGAAAGAAATGGGATTGGAGTGGATGCTTAGACCTAAAGAAGACGTGGGCACAAAATCAGCATTACCTTCGTCTGATCTGCTACAAGAAACAGAAACACCTACAAAGGAGGTATGCTTTTATCTAGGCCTGTGAACGAACACAATGTTCAGTGAACAATTCATGAACTGTTCGGCTTGAAGTTCGTTTAATAATAAACGAATGAACATGAACATATCTCTTTTGTTTATATTCGTTCATTTATGCCCGTTACTTTACGTTTGTTTAAGTTTGCTCTTTTACCTTCCTTAATATACTTAACATATTTTGGCCCATTACAACTTAGTCTAGTTTTAATAACCTTTTTGCTCAATTATGCTCATTCATCTATGTTATGTATGTCCGTGAAATTGTGAACCGCTCATTTATATTGTTAACGAACACGAACATCATCATCATCGTCATCGTATGGTAGGGTCTGAGGAGGGTAAGATGTAGACAACCTTACCTCTACCCCATAGGAATAGAGAGGCTGCATCCGGTGAGACCCTCGGCTCGATTGTAGTTTTGCATCAAGCCTTGGACATAAGGGACATAACACTCAACTATCGGGACACCCCCGATTGGAGCATGTACCATTATCTTTCGGCTATCAACACCACCACATGATGCCTGATTAACCTTCCGCCACTTTTAACGTTATTTTCACGAGATTAGTAAAATATCGTCAAAATTAGTGCAATTTCACTTTTGCCCGCCTGAGGGTTCACACATATATACATAATAAACGAACACAAGCATGGTTCATTTTCTTAACGAACACGAAAAAGAAAACCCTGTTTGTTTAATTGTTCGTGCTCGACCGTTTTCTCAGTTGATGGTGCAAACAAATGTGCTCTGAGAGATTTCTATCCCTAAAAATCCTTAACTTTAATTCTACTTCTCCAAGAATTTCTATCCCTAACCATGTCCTCTGAGAGATTTAGGTCTATCAAATCATATATTGTTTATTAACCATATATTGTTTTTAATTGCAGCTTAAAAAGGTGAACCCGAGAGAGCTGAATCCCTACTTCAAGAATGATGGAAGTGGTTACCCTGAAGAAGAGAAAGAGGGGGAGAGTACTCTGGTGTCAAAATCTGTAATAGGGGATGGAGGTGCCAGCTGGCGGCTTAAGGCCTTGAAGCGTGCACAAGAACAAGCAGCTCGCGAAGGAAAAAACCTTGACGAGGTTTTTCATTTTCCAATAATAACCAATACATTGTCATCTAATACTGATCAAATTACATATCATCGTCATCATCATCACGATGCTAATATTTTGTGTTTACAGGTAGTTGGAGAGCGATGGGGCTCTTTGGGTAAACTAGCGGTTTCTGTGACATCAGCATCTGCTGCACCTTCTCATGCTCACCTTCATGCCATCAAGAACAGAATAAGACAGCAGAATAGAGATCAGCAAAATGTAAGCATTATTATCAGTGTGTAATTAATTAATTGATGGTTGAATTTGTTGTTTTGATGATGTAAGTATGCTTATATGTATTGATATCAGGACACTGAACGGGACAGCACTAAGGGAAAACCCGACCATCATCATTCCAAAATGAGAATGCCGAGACCTGATGATTCATTATCCTGGGGGAAACGAAAAACTCAAACCATGTCGGTCAAGGATGCTGGTGTCATTTCTTCTGCATTGTCCAGCATGCAGAAGTTTACTAATGACGGGAGTTTTATGCAACAATTCAAGTCTCAGCAAAAGCAAAAGGAAGATGATGATTCATGTTCGGATCATGACAGAAATTTAATGTCTGATGTGTCCAAATCTAAAGAAGAATCATCAAGTATGGTAGACCTAAAGCCTGCGCTCAGTGCGAATCAGTTGGCTGCTAAAGCTATGCGGCTACGTATGAAAGGAAAACATGACGAAGCTGACAGACTTCTGGTTAGTTTTCACTTTCACACCATCATATCCTACCTTCATCTGCTTTTATATTTTGGTATTTTTCACAATTTGAAAAATGAAGAAACAAAAAGCTTGGTGTTCGAAAATTTATGTACACACAATTAGAATTAGGGGTATAAACAAGCCAAGCCGCTCGTGAACTACTCTAGATCGGCTCGCTAAAAGCTTGAAACGAGTTGAGCCTAATGAAATCGAGGCTCAAGCCCAAAAACAAGCTTGTTTAATAAACAAGCTCGAGTTCGAGCTTCACGTATCAGGCTCGAGCTGACTCGCGAGTTTTAATTAGCCTATTATTTATATGATTTATATGTAATATACTGAATTTAATTATTTGGTAATTAATCTATGTATAAAATGATGATAAAAGTAACTAAATAATATGTATTATGTTTAAATGTATATTAGTTAATTAATATAAATGATAAACAAGCTGAGTTTGAGCTTGAAAAACTACTTATGAGTCGAGGAGCTATAGAAATAGAGCCTGAAAGGAGCTGATCTCTTGTAAGTTAAACGAGCTGAGTTCGGACTCCGCTCGTTTACCCCTCTACATTGGATTCAATGAGAAGGATAATGAGAAGCATGATTAACACCACAAATAGACCTCCATCATCTTAAATTAAAAGAGATGAACACATGCACATTGTTTACAAGAAAACATTAAGGCTGCTGATAAGTTTAGTTGAGAATAGTGACCATGCATCAAAGTAGCAGTTTTGTATAAAATATTTTAAGATCCATTTATTTAAAATCTAGTTTTGTGATTGATATAAAAAATAGAGTTGCAATGGATTATATGTTTTATATATGAGTGTAAGAAGTCAAGGCTACAACTTTAATCTTCCATGGTGAAATTGCCTGCTTGTAATGTTGTATTGAAGCCTGTTTTCTCTTCATGACCTTTTAGTTCTACCCCACAGTATACTATCGCGAACTGCACATGCAAGGGGCCCTATTCCTCATTTGGTGTTATCTAATTTGTAATTACTTTGTTATTTCAGAAAGAGGCAGAGGTGTATAAAGAGAAAAGCAAAGCAAATACCACAAACATAACAAATTCACAGGGTAATGAAACCACAAGCAGGTAAATTTTCTCTCAAAATCATATGTATTGCAAAAAAAGTTATTGTTTTGAAAATCTCTTATCGAGTGTCATAAACTTGATATTACGGGTGACATGGGCTCTTTTACTCTACAGGTATATTATGCACGGGTTAAAAACTCGTGAAAAGAAGAAAGAAGAAGATGCGGACATGCATGTAGCTCGTTCGATAATGCAAAACAGAAAATTCAGTATATCGGGTCAGGCAGATGATGAATATGATTATGATGACGGGCCTAAGAAAAAGAAACGGGGTAAAGGAGACAATGTTGCTACCAAGTCATCCCGTTTTGAGAAAGGCATTTTAACCCAGAAAGAACGCTGCAACTTTTGTTTTGAGAATCCCAAGAGGCCACGTCATCTAGTTGTAGCAATTGCTAATTTCACATACTTAATGTTGCCTCCATGGCAGTCGGTTGTGCCAGGACATTGTTGCATATTGCCGATGCAGGTTAGTTTTTGTTGACGTAATAATAAGAGTAACAACACTGTTATTGGGCAGGCTTTTACACTTTATGAAAAAAAACTTATTAATTTCAAATAAAAAATATCAGAATTATACAATACTAAAGAGAATATAACGCTTGATTCTAAGAAAAAATTGCCTGATTTCAAATACAAAATGCTCAATTTCAAATAAAAAATATATGAAATAAAAAAAAATTGATTTAGAAAAGTATGGTGGTACTAGTATTTATAATAAAAGTCAACACAAGGAGCAAAATATCTTTTCTACCCTACCAACCTTAATCAACTTCTAATTAATTACAGAACTGTCAAAAATCTAGTCTTAACCATTAAAATGATTTGATCTTGGGCCCAAATTGTTTCCTACTTTCTTAGAGCAACATTATTTTGTACTTGATCCTGCCTCTTTAATAATAATTGGAGTCGTATATAATTTTTTATAACTGTGTAGCATGAGTTGGCTACGAGAAGTGTGGATGATAACGTGTGGGATGAAATACGCAACTTCAAGAAGTGTCTTTTAATGATGTTTGCAAAACAAGAGAAAGAGGTTGTGTTTCTAGAAACTGTTATGGGGCTGGCGAAACAGAGCAGACATTGTATGATAGAATGCATTCCTTTGCCTCCAGATGTCGGTAAACAGGCTGCTCTCTATTTTAAAAAGGTTTGTTTGCTGTTCAACCCCTTCATTCATTTCTGAATTTATTTTATTGAACATGAAAACCGATTACAAACATCCTTGAGATTATTATTTGCACTAGGGGTGGTAATCTTGTCGGGTCGACAGGTTGTCAATAACCTGGGCACACTTAGGGATGTGCATGAAACCGAAAAAACCAATCGGCAACTGAAAAAGCCAAACTCAAAATCAAAAATTGACTGTTTGGTTTTGTGTTTTCGTAAAAACCTATTTTCAGTCTTCATGTAATTAAGACCGAAAAACCAAACTGAGTTTTATTTTTTATTTTAAATGTTAAGGAATTTATAAAATATATTAAATAGTGTAACCCAAATATTTTAGCTTAGATGTATAATAATCAGTTGATGTAAATCCATTATGTTGGGCCAGTTTTTTTTTGTCCATAAATTTCAAGCCCACGTGGTAAAAGCGAATTCTCTTTTTTAGAACTCAAAATTTTAATTTTTTTTTTTTGGTCTGGTTAAACTGACCCATACCGACCGACTCATGCACACCCTTATATTGTAAATGGGTCGACCTTTTTAGTCAAATGGGTTAAACAGGTCACTACTCTAACACGACTTGTTCATTAAACGGTTTAGATATGACAACCCAAAACCTGATTAGTTTGCACACTAATGAAACATTACAATAATCTTTTAGCATTTTCGTGAATGAACCAAAGAAGACAATGAGGATATATGTTGTTTGCAGGCAATTGATGAAGCTGAAGAAGAATGGAGTCAACATAACGCGAAGAAACTAATCGACACAAGTGTAAAAGGGCTGCGACACTCGATACCAGAAGATTTTCCATATTTTCATGTGGAGTTTGGTTTGAAGAAGGGCTATGTTCATGTTATTGATGATGAATCACAGTTCAAAAGCAATTTTGGTGTGAATGTTGTGAGGGGTATGCTTCGTTTGCCTGCAGAAGACATGCACCGTCGCAACAAATACGAGTCCATCGACACTCAGAGAGAAGCTGTAGCTAACTTTTCTCGTGATTGGGAGCCTTTTGACTGGACCAAACAACTCGATTGATTAGTATGTATTCTATCTTTTGTTAACATTATTGTTATTACTGTATGTGCTTTCAGTTTGTAGGCAAATAATTTCCATCACCTGTGACTAAACAGATGTTGATTGGGCTTGGTCAAGCTGTCGGAATTTTCAAACCAAGTAGAGATTTCTTGGTCATGAACCCCTGTGGGATCCTCGGTTTGCAAGCGAGGATTGATTGGCATTCAATCTGCACTTAATATCATGTTTGTGATTGGTAGTGGGGCGATGTAACATGTTTTAAACTGAAACATAACATGTATTTTTTTAGGTATAGAGCTTTTAAAGTAGTTTATTATTTGGTATTATGGTTTTTACATCTTTTATTTGTTTACTGTTTAAACGTATATAAAATGATGTCTAGTAGTCTTGTAGATGCCTAGTGCTAAATATAGGATAGTTTTGTCATAGTTTATAAAATTGCGAAGTCTAGTAGGTTTATGAATCCTATTAAGTATAATATGAGGGTAATTAGTAATGAATGCACTTATATTGCAAGTTTACAAATCAAATTAATTAGTTATGATGAGAATCGAAGTCATCGATTCTGATCTCGTCTTAGGAGGAGCAGGGGAGGGGAGGGCTATGCACAGTTCTTTGAATCAATCGTTGGATGAACTAAAATCGGGTGGATCTTTACATGGAGTAGATCATAAACCTATAAAGATTAAAGAGACTCACTTATTTCCATTTAATAATATTTCTATTTAGAGTTATAGCTAATTTAATTCATATTTTCATACGATTGTCGGAAAAAAAATAGGTGCAGCGAAATGGAAATTTTTGGTACATCAAGCTGTGATCTGCATTATGTTAGCATCTTAAGACGGCATTACGTTATTTTTACATCTTTCATTTGTTTACTGTTTTATATATATAAATTGGTTTATGAAAAAGTGCTTAATCGAACCTTCACTTTTTGTTCAGTCAGTTGTATTACTGTCATGTTATCTATGGGCCTGACTCCATGCTTCAACACGAAACATGTTAGTCTAATTGGCTTTCTCTTTGGTTTTGAAAAGGACTTCAATTCTGTGTGCTTTATCCAACACTGCTGGCATTTAACGATCCAGCCAATAGCTACTCGATTAAATGAGCCCGAGTTTGAGTTGACATTGAAACTCTTTTGATAAATGAGCTTGAGCTATTGAGTTGATCCTTGTATATCAAGCTTTGACAAGGCTTGCGTCTTGCAAGCTTAAACTAGCTATTATTTTTATTCAAAATATTAAACTTACATTTAAATATAGTTAATATTATATATATGTATAAATAGTCAAAAAGTAATTAATGATAAGCAAAAAGAAAGCCAAGCCCGGACTTGAAAGTCTACTCAAAATCCAACCCGGAGCTATAAAAGTAGAGCTCCAACAATTTTTGGTTCAAACTAACAACATCACTGTCACGTCAGCTTTATTAAAACCACACTTTTTACCCAACAACATGCATTCTCAAACCATCTTTACATTTATACATCATCACTTACTTTTATATTTATTTTAAATAAGAATTTCACAATACTATAAAATATTTAATTTTTATTTAAATAAATAGCAATATAATAGAAATTTAGTACTCTTTGTTTTAGTAGGCCCTCTTGTAACGTTTTTTTTCTAGGACTTCTTGTTCTTGTAATGTTTTCTTATTCGAATTAAGTGTTATACAATAGATAATAAAATCGTTAAAAAAATAGCTGTTAAAAAATTTAACCGGTAAACTTACTGTTACGTAAAAAGTAGACAAACAAAAAAATACATAATTTTTGAAATAAATATAAAAAATTATGTAAATGTGTACAATATTTTAATATATTTTATAAATATAAATATGAGTGTGTGTGTGTATATATATATGGGGTGAAATATGTAGTGTTGGGGCTCACAATTGGTGGTTTGAAAAACCAAACTTGTAATTTGATTTTTAGTTTAAACCAAGCTCTCCAATGGTTACTTGGTTTTTAGGTTGGTTTGAACAACATAAAAACCATCCGAAGGAGATGAGATGGTCTTAGGTTAAACCAGCTAAGGCTCGGCTCATTGGAGCTGGTCATCCTTTTTAATTAATGAGACCCCAAATTTTTTGTTAAAAATATGAGAAGCACATACATATGTTGATCGAAATGTGTATATATATACTACTACCCACCCATAAACTAACTGTAACAAAGGCTGCAGCTTAAAATCAACAATGAGGATGACAAACAATCTACTACCTAACCTAAAGCATGAATATATATTAGCTTTAGCCACTTTCTGTTTCTGCCACCATCTTCTTGTCGTTTCTATTTCCTCATGACCTGGTAGCTCCCTGTAAACTAAACAGTCAGTCCTTTTATTTTTAAGCCATTAACTAACCTCGGATTAATTAATAATCCAACGGTCCACCTCAGGTCCTGGTTCGCTAAGGTGTTCCTGTAGTCTTTCACTTTCTGGCCACCGTATAGGACCTTGTAGAGTTCCAGCCAGAAAAAACTGACCCATATCTGAAATAAACCAAGCTAAATCAAAACAACGGTTTTGTTTTACATTTTTGTAAAAACTAAATTTACGGTTCAGTTTCGGTTTTGCATGCAATTAAAACTTGAACCAAATTTATTATTTTTCACTTTCTATCTGAATTTTAAGTAATTTATAAGAATTTAATAAATAGTACTGTAACCTTAGCTCAAATGTATAACTATCAAGTAATCGTTAGGCCCAAAAATTTTAAGTCTAAATGGTAAATCCAATAAACGAAGCTGAATGTTTTCAAAATTTTCTGTTTTTGGTTCAGTTTGACCCCACTCATGCACACCCTAACCAAAAATACTTTCTGTCCAATATTTTTTATAAAAAAGTACCTCTAATATTATTACAAAGTTATATTGTTTCGATCAACTATTCATTTAAAACGATTTTAAGTTATGCATTAAAATAGCTTTTGGTGACTTTTTGACCCGTTTGACGCATGCACAAGGTAAATGTGTAAACAACCAAGTGACTAAGAAACTAAGATGCCAAACACAGAAACATATTCACTTGGATTAGACAGATAAGCATTTGCTTCAGCGGTGTCTTCTCAAACAACCCTTCAAACTCTGACTGAGCCCAAGTCAAACAATGGTCAATGTTGTGTGGGAACGAATGCACAGTACACACTAGCGCCCGGGGGGGGGGGGGGATGATGCACCATAGTTCTCAATTCTCGGTCAAATGAGGAGTAACCATCTGTGTATTACACAGTGCACCTAAAGTCCCTGACTCCAAAGCTGTTTTTGAAAATACAAACACCTTTGGTCAATATAAAGCCGTGCTTTACATTATCAAGCGTGTTGACCACAACACTAAGATTCTCCCAAAAAAGTATCATCAAACAAGTTTTCAGTATCTGGGCTGGCACGGTTTTGAAGTGGTTCAATGTCAAAGTTCGGGTTTATTAGAAGGTGGCAGTAGTTGCTGCAATGGTCGACTTTGGTTGACCAAACTATATGCAAAGTCAAGTACTTGAAATAATTATCTGAAAATACTTGACATGATAACTAAAAATCAAAACATAAAAATATAATTAAAAAAACCCTTTAATGACCAAGCGTAAACAAGCTACTTAACGAACACAAATGAACAAACATAAATGAGTACATTACCAAACGTTCACGAACAAAATTGCACGAACGCGACCTGTGTTCATGTTCGTTCATTAATTAGTTGAACGTAAATCTTTGTCCATGTTCGTTTGTTTACTAAACGAACTTCCCACGAAGGGAACCTTCCAGAAAGTTTAGTTTAATGAGATATAACTAACCTGTAGTATTGGATAAGTTTTAACAATTTCCTGTCCAACAATACCATCAAACAAGGTTGCCATGGGGTTCAACACAGCCTGTGCTCTATTCACAAAGTTTCTAACAACATTCTGGACTACATGGTGTCAACATTTAGATCTTTCAGCATACTAGAAACCAAAGAATCCATTTTCTGAGCATCTGTTTTACATCCAGCAACAGGATATCTACCCAACTCTGATACAAACTTATCCAATGCTCGAAACAACATGTGCAAGAGGGTCAAACTTTAAGAAATCAGTCAATCACTAAGAAGAAATTCACCAGGATCTTTAAGTGCTTGTTCCGATGGCTTAGGACACAACACTTTTGTTTGCTTTAATTGAGTTACTTCTAATATTCTCTGTAATTTGTAGTATCTTCTTCAATGCTGAATGAATACGGTTTTGTTTTGCATTTATTACCTTTCTTGGTTTTACATCGTTTAGCTCTGACATGCTGTGAACTTCAGAGAATATAAATAGATCTCCATCTTGAAACTTGAGGGGTTCATCATCAACACATGTGACAAGTGAAGGGTTGTCATTGCTTATGGATGCAATGATGCCCGTGTGTGGGTCCTGTCCGTCTAAATCTGAAACGGTGTATTTAGGACCTAAGTCACAAAACAAGCTACCAAAGAGCCCACGTACTTCTGATTTTATAAAAGCGATTGGAGGCTCGTGAATGTGGCAAAAGTTGTCGAATTCGATTGCTTGCTCCAAACTAATACCCGTGAACACTACAGCCTGCATGTATTAATCAAGAAATGAACAAGTACATAATTATGGATTTATAATTTAACTTGGTGTGCATAGAGAATGTAAAATGTACAAAAATGAGAGCAAAGAAAATTATATTTTCATGTATGTTAGAATGTACAAAAACCAAGAACAAGTGAAAGATGAAAATCAAATAAAACTAAACTAATCAAACATGCCACTTTTGTGAAAGTCAGACAGTTGCTCTGTAGCTAATTCAGTTGTTATGGTAGAGATAACAACAGAATTGTTCAGTTCTTGCAGTTTGTTGAGGGAAGCAAGAGCTCTGTTTTTTTTCCAATATCATCCCGTGAAAACAAAATTGTTAGATAAATCCCACAACTCGACGGTTCCCTCATCATGCAATGTCACAGACTTAACACCAGCAAGAATAAGGTTCTTTGCTGCGGAGAACGCACATAAATTTATAAATACAATATGCTCAGGGCCGGCTCCGAAAAGACGAAAAATATTTTGGGCCAAAGACGAACTTATTTTTGGGCCTTAAGTAAAAGAAACATTTTGTTCGGTTTAAACAATTTAATTATAAATGGGCTTATTTGATTATGATTTAAGTTGTGTAAAAAACTTTTGTATAAAAATAAGTTTAAAATTGTCTAAAATAAGACTAGAACCCCACAACCTTTTGGTTAGATATCATACCCCTTTACCATTAGACCAAGCTAGTGGTTATGTAATTGTGTTGAAACATTGATTATACACATGTTTTTGATAAAAATACATATAATTTTTTTTTTTTGAAAAAAAAATTCGGGCCTAGCGGGGTGTCGCGCCCGTGGCCGTCGACTACCCTGCCATGCCTCAAAGACAGCCCTGAATATGCTACACCTAAAACATACAGGTAAAACTAATAGAAACATGTAAGAACATCAAATTCGAGATTACAAACCAAAAGTTCATCAGTTGATGAGGCCATGAAGCCAACAAACGAATCATATTAAGAGAATCATTGATACTTTAAAAACAATTTAATATCTTTAAGTAAAAAAGACTAGATTCACAGCCAATGTAAATGCAACAATCACGTGTATGAACAGTTTTAAATGAACGTTTAGTTATAATTGGGACTATTTTTTAACGGGTGGTCAAATCATGCAAATAAAAAGCTTACATGAAAAGGAAACGTGTCAAATCAGACAAATAAAAAGACATGAAAGAAAACGTGTCATATACATACATATTACAATGGAAGCACAATGTCATTCTTTCAACATTTATGTAATTATCGTATTCAATCAATTTCATAAAATGTACATCATAAATACATCAACATGCATAAACACACATATACGACTCAGTACACTCACCAATTCAGCACTGAGAAACAGACACCTCATAGTTTCCCGACCATAAACAGCAAGTTGTCGGCTATGAAGATCCTCATCAATATCAGCTTGTTTTGGGTTATTAATATTTTGTCCTCCCGTGATGCAGCGGTAAATGATAACGAAGATCGAATCACGTTGATTTTAAGAATACCTGTGATGAACTTTCAAAAACCCCCGGATCCCACCCAAAGGTCAAGGAAAATGAACAGAAAAATAATTATAGATAATATTCAAGTCTGCCTTTCCAGATTACATTAGCAACATATAAAAAGACTTTCTAATACGAAATGGGCCCAAAAAAGGCCATGGGCCAAACACAAACCCAAAAATAAAAACGAAAAACTGACGAAAAAACATAAAAAGGCCCATAATTTTATTTAGATGGCGCTTTTGGGCTTCGGACAAGGGCCAAACTGCAGGGTGTTTGCCACAATGTGCTCCTCGCCTCAAGCTTCGATTTGACTGGTAATGAGCTTGAAACGGAGCTTCGTGGGCCAAGTTATGCTCATTTTCGTGGGCCACCTTTGGAAGCACGATCATGGGCCTCCAAATATAACATGACACATTCTTCAATGCTTGGGCCTCCATCATCCCGTCCCATAGTTGTATTTGTGGTGGCTGATGAGATCAAGCTATCACTCTTAATCCTTTTGATCAAACATTCATCCACTACTACTTCCTCGCATCCAGCTAATCTCTTTTCAGGAAGCATAAAGTATGATTGTCAACTGTTTAAACCATTCTTAGTCAAATCTTAACAAACACACTCATGCAAAACCAAATCAATAATAGAAACATGTGAATAGAAGACAAAATTCACTCATGCATCAATATGCGTAACACATTAAACAATTTTTTATTTTCTTAATCAACGAAAAGTACCCAGTAAAGGTATACATACAAAAAGTATAATTAAGGAAGACATCACAACTTATTATGTTTTCTATACTCCTCCGCAAATTGGAGCATGAAGATCACAAATGCCCAACTTGTCGAGTAGAAACTTCAACTGTCTAGCACCAAGAGTTTTCGTGAACAAGTAAGAAATTTGTTCCTTGGTATTAATGTGTATCCTTCGAATCCACGCGTTCTCTAACGAAGTAGCAATCCATTTCAACATGCTTTGTGCACTCATGGAAAATTGGATTATTTGTGTCACACCCCGACCAAAGGCGACGGAACATGCCGGGGTGCAATGGATTGTTCAATAACACAAGACACTATTTAAGTGACAATATTAAACAACTCATTCATTTCATTTAATCATCAAAAGTAACACAACTTGTTCATATAAAATAACACAAAACACAAGAAATAAATTGTTCATTCTTCTAATAACCTAAACGTTCAAAATGAAATAGCGTCTTCCAACTCCTATCAACCAATAATCAAACCTGTAACAATGCATAAAATATATTTTGTCAACACGTATGCTGGTGAGAAATTTCACGGTTTTGAGTATATATAATATGAGGCAAAATCCACAACTCGTATATGAAACTATAAATAAAAGCAACAATTGCGGTATATAAATCATAAATAAATGAGGATCCTTTCTAATTGGTAACAACCAACATACTCGGATAATGAGGCCCTATTCTATTAGCACAAGGCTAAAGTAGTTAGGGGCGCGATCATACTTATTGAGGCTCAACAACAACAAAAAATAAACACTCGTGCACATAAAGCATATGAGACATATAACACACCATAGGGCAAATATTCAAAGTCTCATACACCCTAGAGTTTGTGGTTTGAGGATCTAGTATCTTAAATCATTCTTGTTTTGAATAGGTATGCATGTTACCCCCAAATTATAAAAATGAAAACGGGGGATGAAATGTATTCACATGAAATAAGTAACTTGAAGGATTAGTTTGCGATAAAACGGAAAGGTAAATTCAATGAGCAAGACCTAGATTAAGGGGTCTTGAGTTAGTAGATGGTCTTTAAAACTTTAAAGTAAAATAATATGACAAGTAAGATAAATAATTAAAGTTTGAGGGTTAAAGTGTAAATTCATAAGAAATTAAAGTAAAGGTTTTTGAAAAGTAAGTTTACTCGAAATCGGGTCTCGGTATTCTATTCATTAGTTTTACTTAACCTTTGTTAAGTAAGTATTTGGGTGTAATTGCGATATTGCTAGACCCTTTGTTAAATAGATACCAAAACAAAATTTTACAAGTGTTCGGATTTGTCGGTTCGAGTCTTGATAGTTGGTCAAGCCCGAAGCCGAGGTTCCAAAGTGATAAATGTTATGAGATAACTCAATGAAATCAAAAGAAACTTAACCAAGTGTGTAGTTCTATTAAGAAGAACCTCAACGTCCGTTAAGCAAGCGTTTGGATTTTTCGGTCCAAACTTGTTATAAGATCAAGTTGGATCCGACATACCAAGTATTTTGAGAAAACAATTAAAATTAGTTTATAATATACAACTACTGTGTCTTAAGCGAGTGAACTCGGTTTAGTTCGGTCCTTGACTCAGAATAAGACTGAGGATGGTTACTACATACCCAATACCATAGAACTTATTAGGATAAACTTAGAAATGACAATACAAGTCTTACATACAACATGTTAATAATAAAGTATTTAAACAAAATTTCGGTTTTGGTTCGGTCCTTGACTTGGAATGAAACCGAGGATGGTTAGCACATACCCAAATACCATTGAACTATTAAAATGATTCGGAAACCAAAATAACTAGAAACTAAACAATATTAATAAGCTTAAACAAATTAAAGTGTTAACAAGGAGTATAATAGTCATCCATGTAGCCTTGCCTTATAATAGCAAAACACCTAAACCGACCATGGCCGGAGAAGGGAAAGCTAAAGAAACAAGGGGAATATATTTTAAACAAACTATAATAACAATCTTTAATTAACAAGAATTAGTTAGAATCAAAGATTAGCTTTGGTTTGACCTTGAGAAGTCAAACTATCAAGAGTTTGAAAGATGAATCTTAGAACTTAGAGGGAGAGTGTTTGATGTGAATGTGCAACCAAAAATGGATGTATTTGCCTTTTTTATAGGGGAAAAAGTAAGGGTTATCCATAATGTCACTATCAATGGATTTGTATGCATTTTGATTGGTTTAGAGGGTCAAACAAGGTGCAATACAAACAAAAATGTGCTGGTGCAATCTGCAGGTGCAAGGAGCTGCTGCGCGACCATCCTAGCCCTCCTGGCCACGCAGCGTGGCGCCTAGGGGGTGGGTTTTGGTCTCCATCTTTGGTTATTTTCGAGTTTGGTCCCTGAAGTTTGTTTTAAATCGGTTTTAATAATAAAAAGGTGTTTTAAGGTACCGTAAAGGGTGTTTTCTTGATCCGGCAATTGCATAACATAAATGAAACATAAAACCCTATATTTTATTAATAACGAAGGATCCGAAAGAAAAAATGGGTCGGGTTTTCCAAGAGCTATCGAACCCATAAAACTCTATATTACCAAATAATTGTGTCAGGCCGGTCTGGGAGATATTCAAATGTTTCAAGAGCCATCGAACCCATAAAACTTCATTGAATGTTGATGACATAGCCTGATAATCAGCTTCTGGATACACCGGATTGGCTTTTTGATTTCCATGAAATCGGAGCCCCTCCAAGAAGCAAAACATAACTAGTTCGTGATTGTCTTGTATATTGGCACCCAAGCCAATCCGAATCGGTATAGCCAACGAGATTCACCCCACAACTCTTTGGAAGTAAACTACCTTTACTAGGAGTTCACTTCAAGTATCTAAGGACTCTTATAGCTGCTTCCATACGATTTTGTCGAGGATCAGCAAGGAATTGACTAAGAACATTGAGAGAATAAGTAATATTGGGTCTGATGGCTTGTAAATAGAGAAGTCGACCCACTAGTCGTCTATACTTTCCAGCATCCACACGCACTTCTTCATCATCCCTACCAAGTTTGGTATTTTGTTCCATAAGAAAAGCACTTGGTTTACAACCCAGCATACCACTATCTTTCAAGATGTCCATAACATACTTTCTTTAATTTGACTAAGGACAAGGCCATCTTTTGTTCGTGCTACTTCGATTCCTAAAAAATATTTCAGAACACTAAGGTCTTTGATACTGAATTTTCTATCAAGAAAACTCTTCTTTTTTTTTTCATATTTGATTGCAATAAAAAGGAATTTAGTAGATATACATAGATACGATTTAAATTATCTATTGCGATAAATACGCATTTATTTATATAAGGTCTTAGACATCACCATTGCATATGAAAGACAAACGAGTAATAAATTGCGTCGCTAGCTCTTTTCAAATTGAAAAACCAAGTCCTTTAAAAAAATTGAATTTTTGTGGTTCAATATTGCATCGAGATAGTTGGATGTTACAATAGTGTTCCACCTGGTGTTCATGGTTGTTTGCATCATGACATATACTTTTTAATTAAACAAAAATTATATTTATAATTTACTTTTAATTAAAAAATTATTAACTTTAAAACTTAAAAGTGTACACTAAAGAAACAATCGTTATTCGCCAGTGCCCTATGGCTATGTGTAGTGGAGGGACTACAAATTGGGGTAAATTGCAACACGTGACACCCAGTCAGCAAATTGTATATTTTTGTGGTGTAACGGTGTTGTAGCCCCTCACTGTCACGTCACCATTTTTTTTATTATATTCTTTTATTAATAAACTAAACAAATAAAAACCCATTAAATTAAATAATTAAATACAAATAAATTAAATTAAATAATTAAATAAAAATACATTAAAATTAAAAATAAATACAAAACGCATACATAACAAAAAAAAATCTCCATAATATTCGTGCAATTTTTCAACTCGTTGACGTTGCAATAATGCGGACGCTTCGTGTAACCCGTACGCTTTGAGGGATTCATAGTCTTTTTTTATTTGTCGCAGTTCCAACGTTTGGGAAAAATTTTCGTGGTATTTGTAGGTTTCTTTCATGCTAGTGGCGAGTTCCACAGTATGGGTTTCAAAACGATCGAACACCTCGTTTAGATGTTCAACTTATTCACTGGCCGCCGTATTGAATCGTGATGACGACGAACCCTCCCCTTTGTTTGTATTCTTTTTTCTTGCTCTCCCACGGGGTCGAGCCAACTCATGTACTTCATCGACGACGTCGTGGTCGTCTAAATTAATCGTCTCGTATTCGTTAACGAGGTTGAAGTTACGAGCATCGGAGGGTGTGTTTAGTGTGCTCGGATTTGTCGAAGACAATGTCCTCGACTTTTTATTGAAGTTTAGGATGATGCGCCGGCTCATTGAGCGACCAGAATGGTGGGTGCCCCATTCTATTTCGGGCATACCCTGAGTTTTTCCGAACAACTTAAATGCTTAAACGCTTTCCCGATCCACCCTTTGGTTTGCCCTTGAGTTCGAAGTTCGCTTAACTCTTTAGATTGGATATCGGCGTCATTTTGCCCGCTACGCCAACCACAATCACGCAAGTAGTTGTATATCCAGTCAAATTTTTGGCATGCGGAATTAACGACCTTTATGGGCTTGAACCGCTTCTTTACCCCAGTAGTCTTCCAGTTCACCCGTTACCACGAGCCAAGCTTCAAATACTTTCCTCCAAAATATTCTGATGGCTTGAAAGTTAGCTACAAATTAAAATTATTTTCACAATTAATATAAATTTTTAATAAACACTAAATAAAGTTATATAAATACTTAATATTAAAAAACTTACAAACGTCGGGATCCTTCGAAATGATGATCCAAGCTTTTGTGAGGGCTATTTCCTCATCCTCGATCCATTGCTTATATGGATCACACTGCACCATCGGCTCCCCGGTTGTTTTTTTTGTGTTTATGAGTTGGCTTTTGTCTTGAACCGGAGGCCCAAGTCGTTTGAGTCTCCGGCACCGGCTCCGGCTGGCTAGACCCGAACGCCGACATGAGGTTTTGGGGCCTAAGAAAGTTGGCATACATGTTTAAGTTCGGTTCGGGAAAAGGAAACAGATAGTTTAGGTTCGGTTGGTTTGGGAACCATTGCATGTTTACACTCGGTTGGTTCGGTTGGTTTTGCGAACCATGGAAATGAGAGAATGGTTGGTTCGGTTATTTCCAGGATTCATTTTTGTATGTTTTTTTTGAAAAATTTGGTTAATGGTTTGTATGAAATGGATATTAGGTTGGAGGAGAAGAGGTATATGCATATATATATATATATATATATTGTTTTAATTAAATTTTTTTTTTAAACTTAATGACCGTTCAACTGCCATCTTGATTATAATAATAATTAGGGGTGTGCATGGTCGGTATGAGGCGGTTTTGAGATAAATCCATAACCATAACCGATATGTAGGTTAATGGATAACCATAACCATAACCGACCCGCTATGGCGGTTGTGGTTAATCGGTTTTGTAGGTTATGGTAAGTTGGTTATGGGTCGGTTAGCCGTAAAAAAATGTAGTTGAGCTTAAAAGTTTGGTAGCAATTATTACAAAAAACAACATGACATAATCTACAAAGTATATAATCGTTAATACTAAAATTCAACTTAATTTGATAGCAAAGGTTGAATCAAAAACATCAAAATGATATAATCCAATAATATGCTTGGTGGAAGTTAATCCCAAACATATTGTTGGTTACATAAATGGGTCGGTTCGGTTATGGCGGTTTTTGAATTATCTTTAACCAAAATCGACACGTATTTGACGGTTTTTAAAATTTCATTAAACCGACACACCGGTTATGTTGGTTATCAGTTAAAATCGATTTGGTAATTTCGGTTATTGTTCGGTTAAACGTTTATGGCGATTAAGTTGCTCAACCCTAATAATAATAAAAGTGGGCGAGTAATATTCACCCCCCCTTATCACCCCTATTGTCGTCGGGGGGGGGGGGGGGGTGTTCCTATCCAAAATCGCCCCTCCTCACCCCAAGTTCTCGCCCATTACACATTGCCTAAGAGACATGGTGTTTTGTATTTGCTAATTTTGGGTTTTAATGTCTTTTTGCATGTTTTCAAATTTAATCTCAATCACATTAACAAGTAGGGACCGATATCATACAAAATCATATTTCATACTAAACGTGCGAATCAAATAAAATGAGTAAATAACTAGAAATCTCCATTTTATCCGTAAACCCCAAATTCGTTGACACAGAACCATCAAACCCCCCCCCCCCCCCAAACAAATTCTTTCCACACCTAAACAATTCTATGAACCTATATATAATTCTCTCAAAACTATCTACAATAATTGATCAATTTCACTTCCATCAAACTCTAAATCAACAATTTCAACAGATTAACATATTTGGAACATCGATTATCAACAAAGTTAGCTTAAAACGAACTGATGTTGTCGATGTGAACGAATTGAAGCATTAACAATCAAATTAACAATGAATCTCTGACTAATCATGACTCAATCATCAATTTGAAGAAACCGATTTATGTAATCATTAATTATTAAGATGTAAAAGCCCCAATTTTGGATACAGTAGTAGACGTGGAAGTTGGTTGCATTTGTTTATGCTAAACAAGATGGAGTAAAAATTTATGGTTACAATATTACTCTACTCATATAAATAATTATCCTACTTGTAAAATAATATTAAACTAGTTGAAATTGAAATTACACTAGTTGGAATTAAAAATTATTCTGCTTGAAATTTAAAATTACTCTACTTGTAGTTTTATATCACACTACTTGTAATATAAAATTACACAACTTGAAATTAAAAATTACTCTACGTGAAATTTAACTTACTCTACTTGTATAAATTACTCTACTTGTAAAATAAAATTACACTAGATGTAATTGAAAATTACTCTATGAGAAATTAAAAAAATACTCTAATTGTAATTTAAAATTACACTGCTTGTAATATAAAATTACACAACTTGAGATTGAAAATTACTCTACGTGAAATTTAACTTGTAATATCAATTCACACTACTTTTTTTCAACTAGAGTAATTATTATGTAAGTAGTGTAATTATCGAATCTGCTTCTTCTTCCTCTGCTTCAAAATCATGTTAGTTCAAAAATCACACTATAACTAAAACCTTGATAGGCAAATCGCACAACACTCTGTAACAAACAGTTCGAACATGGACGTTTACTTCATTAATCGTAACAACAGTCCAACGAAATTGAACTTTACAATTCAACAGTCATTAATCATTGTTTTACACATTCAACTAAAATATACATAAACATGTGGCACCCTTCACCGATAACATGTTGAGAACATTTTCAAATACATACAAGACTAAGAAAACAATATGTTTGAAATATTACACTACTTACATTTGCTATTGTAATATAATTACTCTACTTATATAACTTTATTACTCTACTTTATTATTAAATTACTCTACTTGAAATTTGATTATAGCTTAATTACATATTCAAAGTAGTTACATATCTTCTCTTCAACCATCGCAGAATCTTAATTGCATATATTTAATTGAATAACGATGTTTGTACGACACAATTTGTTCAAATTATTTTGCACACGCTGCTACTTACAATGATCCATTAACCGCACCCTCTTCTTTCCATGAATTATCGGCAGTGATGTTTTATTCCTCTATGAATCGTTTATAGTAGTCAAAATTAAGAGCTATCTGTCACACCCCGAATAAGGGCCTAGAAGTGTGACCAATAGTTGGTACCTGTTTTGTAAATATATCATAATATATGGATTAATTTTAGCGGAAGACTTAAGGTTGATTAAAATATTAATTTACATTGAAAATTTACTTGGAAATTATATACCCAAGTATTCGTTTACAATATGCATGTTTATATTACAAGGATTTTAATATCAATAACTGAGTCAACTTGTTACGCGCTTCTAACTCCACGACGACTCCAATCCTTGCTACTTCTTATAAGTACCTAATTACCTACATTGGGTGGATAAATACGTAAGCTATGTGCTGGTGAACACGTATGACTCCAAAAATAATTAAATAATAGTTACAATACAAATATAGTTTTCTGTACAAGCTCAGCAGAAGTATTTCTACTTCCGGGATTTGTACAACTACTCTACACACACAAAAGTATTCCCAGAGCCACGTAGCCCCTAATGGAGAACTAGTTATGACTATTAGCCCGCGACCACGTAGCCTTTGACTATTTAGGCTGAACAATTATGTATGGATCCAGACACATGTGTAATCGGTATGAGTTGCTTTTATTTTCTATTTTGTATGACAATGTTTTAGAGATCACGTAATCTCATGTAAACGTTGACTGGCTCTTTAAGATAAACAACCCGTTCATCTATAGAGTATAAATATGTTTGATTGTTTGTAAAGGTTTAACGTATTCACCAGTACCGTCGGTGTGCTTTTGAAAACCTTGATTGGGTGAATGAGAAAGATATTAACCAATGCATAAATAGGTTTGTATAAATAATTAAATTATGTTTCTTAATTAAGCTATTACCCTTAAGCTTAACCTTGATAAAGCTTACAACTTTGTTTGTGAATGAAAACACTTTGTTTTATGTGACGTTTGATATAACATGCTTTGGCTTAATAGGTTCTAACACGTTGGTGAGTTTCTCCAGGTAAGTAAACGGGTCCTGCAGTTGATTGAGATATATACAAATTATTTTTCCTTAGGCAAGAAACTCACTACTTGTGATGTCTCCCTTACAGTTTATAACATGCCCGTCAAAATATATATCTTTTGTTAGCATTACTTCATTAAGAAGTAACGGTTATGAAAACTCGTTGCGAATGTTTTAAAATACTTTCAAGGTTAAAGGCCATAGCCTCGATTAACGACTAAGCTATAACTTGAATAACTTAAACATAACTCCTACTGTAAGGCCCCGAACCTGGTAGCTCTACTTTAGCGTCGGATTTACTCAGAAACACAGTTCTTACGAATCAGAGTTAATTAAAATTTTCGCGGAAACGTTAACTTAAATCCTTCGTTACAAAACATTAAATATTTTCTTTGATACCATAACACAAAACATTATATTTAAAATAACATTTCTTCCATCTTCAGATGCCAGCCGTTCAATCCATGCCATGTGCCATCCTCATGTTAGCTCTTTAGTCAGATCACCTCCGTGCATACTAAAAGTCAGCTACGCTGAGTGAGTTCTAGTTAATCAGGCAACATACAATTCTTTCTCATACATTTCTACACGTATCCGAAGACACGTATTAATATTGTAACCTTGTATAAGCATCCATAAGAGGAACGCCACATAACATCTAACAAAAGGAACTATTACTTTTACTATGCTATCCATTAAAGTAACACCATGCTTTCCATTTGAGGAACACTAAGCTTTCCATTTGAGGAACACTAGGCTTTCCATTAGAGGAACACTATGCTTTCCATTTGAAGAACCCCATGCTTTCCATTAGAGGAACGCTATGCTTTCCATTAGAGGAACACTATGCTTTCCATTTGAGGAACACTATGCTTTCCATTTGATGAACACTATGCTTTCCATTTGAGGAACACTATGCTTTCCATTAGAGGAACACTATATATATTATCCGTAGAGGGAACTCTGTACATAATTTATTATTTAATATCCATATAAGGAGACAATCACTATTCTTGGCAATACGTGCAATATCCGAAGATCGTTCACGTACCATCATCATAACATACATACATCACTTATATATCACATATATATATAGTCATATCTTTGACTATCACCTGGAAACGCATCCAATATCCGAAGATCATTCATGTGCTATCATCATAACACACATACATCATTTATATATCATTTATACACATCAATCATGCCTTTAACTATCACTTGACGTTAAATGCAATATCCGAAGATCGTTCATGCATCGTCAAACAATCATTATACATAAATCATACAAGGCATACACTTACCACTTAAGGTAAGTGTATTAACTATCACATCGAGTATGCACACAGCCCCGAAAACATAACAAGGAAGTGGGGCTACAAACTCACCTGAACTCGGCTTCTTCTTCCGTTAATGGTTATTCCCTCTTGAGCTGTGCGTGACTAGCTGTTTAATAATTGCAATATCAAATACTACTCTAGCCATTCTCATTGCTACTTAATTAGTCTTACGCGTCTAAACCAGTTTTACTTCATTGAATCATTACCCGGTTAGTTAATCGTTACTCGTTAACCTTTAAAGGTATCTTTCATAAATTGCCAATGTCCAAGGGCTAATACGTAATTACATCATTCTTTTCTAAGTCCAGGGACTGTTCTGTCATTTCGCTAAACTTCTAGTTCGTTACTTGGTTCTTAACGAACTGGGTTCATAACGAATGACCCATTCGTTACTTTATAACGAATTGACCATTATAGCGAACTTGTCTTGTAACGAACTGGACATTGTAATGAACTGGACCTTATAACAAACTGGACCTTATAACGAACTGGTCCTTATAATGAACTGGACCTTATAACGAACTGGTCTTTTGATGAATGACCCTTCAGTAGCGAATTGAACTTTCTAATTCGTTATCTCTTTCTTAACGAACTTGGATACAAACTAAGGCTAGTTCGTTAAGCTTCCATTAACGAATTACTTGACGAATTACCTCTAATTCGTTAGCTCCCCATTAACGAATTACCTCTAATTAGTTCACTCCCGTTAACGAATTAGGGTTAGGTCCGAGAATGTCAGAAACATTCTCTGACATTCCCTTACCTCGTACACATATTCTCCGGCGCTAGGGCTGAGCACGGTTTGGTTTTTTAGGTGAAACCGAAACCGAAACCGAAAATTCGGTTTTTTCATATATAAAAACCGTTCGGTTTCGGTTTTTCGGTTTCGGTTCGGTTATATTCGGTTTTTTTTTCTTGTCTTGTTTTTTTCGTTCTATTAATTGTTTTATGCAAGTAGTTTCTATGTACAAAAATTGATATTAACATTTACTATTCCTTTCACAAACTCCAATTTCTCTTACAAATCTATTGAACCAACAAACTCCTAATTTGTTTCGGTTGTTGTCGCATATGGCTTAGTATAAATATATTTTACCATCATTTAAATTATTTATTTTAATATACCAAGTTAATCGGTTCGGTTTGGTTTTTTTCGGTATTTTTGAAATGGGTAACCGAACCGAAACCGAAACCGAAATTTCGGTTTTCCAAAAAACCAAAAAAAAACGTCGGTTAATGCTTCGCTTCGGTTTTTTCGGTTAATTCGGTTTCGGTTCGGTATTTTCGGTTTTCTGCTCACCCCTATCCGGCCCTGCCGTTGTCAGAATAACGGGGTCTCGCCGGAAAAGCGAGATCTCACCGGAAAAGCGAGATCTCGCTTGTTTCACTACCGTTTTCACCGTTTTTCGTCCCGTTCGGTCCAGATCTGAGCTAGGATGATCCATAAGCTCATCTTAGGTTCGGTTTATACCCGATTCCACCCAGATATCGTGACTTCAACGGTTTAACAGTGTCGGCTCGTCGTTTCGTGGCTAAATCTAATGGGCGTTGGATCTCTACAATATCATACTATCATTACCTCGGGTTGATGCTCGGTTTCTTCTTCTATTCCGGCTAGAGAGAGAAAGTAGGATGAAAGAGAGCTGAGTGTGTGTTTTGGGTGGTGTATGGAATGGAAATGAAAGGATTAATGGATGGATTATGGCTTATATATTTTGGGTCATGGGCTTAAGCCCATGGTCCATCTTCCCCTCTTTCTAATCCAAGTCCATTTCCATATTACTTAACCCAACACAAGCCCGACTCGTAATAACTCATACTTTATTTTATTATTTCTCCACTTAACCGAGTAAACTTTCCCACCAATAAATAAATAATATAATTAGTATTACTTTTAGAAATTTTGGGATGTTACAAGTCTTCCTCCCTTAAAGAGGTTTCGTCCCCGAAACCTAACTTATTCCTTGTAAAAGGAACACTTCCTATCTTTACACGCTTTATTGAATCGCCTCCGCTTTATGGGTTATCCTTCTTACTCCTGACTTTGCAGTCACCGAGTGGTGGTCTTGTGTTTTAGCTATTAAGGTAGCTTGTCCATGAGGCCCTCGATGCACCAAGTCTCGTCTCGTCCTTCCAAGGAACCTTGTTTATATAATCACGCTAAACGCCTAATGCGACGCTTTATCACCACACAACTATTTATCATAACCAACATGCATCGAAACAATTCATATCATAATTAACAAACACCGGTCAAAACCTCAATATAAAATAACACGCATTGAGTCATTAATAGGTCAAACATAAATAAACTTATTGCTAGTACACAGCCTTCTTGAACGGTCGTTTCTAAGCAACAAGAGGAAACTGTTAATCCTCAAGCATCCTTCCCTGCTTCACGTCCTTCCTTCGGCTTCTTGCAATCCCTTGCTAGATGTCCACACCCTCCACAGTTGTGACACCTATTGTAATAAACAAAAAAAATTAATTAAAATTAACAAAAAAATAATAAAGTTAAAACAAATTATGTGGTTTACAAAACAAAATGATAATAATAATTATAATAATATTAAAATAATAATTATAATAATAATAATAGAAATACAAATTTATCAAATTTAACATGCAATTAAATACAAGAATGATATATTATGATAAATAGAAAGTTGGTAAAAGAAATATGCAAACATAGAGATAAGATTTCTATCTGAAATTAGGATTTATAGTAAAGGACTAAAGGCAATATCAACTCAAAATTTTTATATACATGTGGCTACTATTTAGACTTATCATCTATGTGTTCATATCTTCACTACTAAGCATTGAAACCTTGAATATGCACACCCTCACACACACTCCGACGTAAGTTTACACCTTTTGATACTAAATTCCGGTAACTGTTCACGCTTCCGACGAACCAAAACGAACTCACCCACATAACACATAACAATTAAGTACATGTAGTACTTATCTCCATGGTGTGTGACATACTTGTGATGTTTAAATATTCGAAAGCATCATACAGAAATCAAGGCAAGTTTCCGACGAACCGGTATAAAAGCGAGAAGTAAAACAATGCATGTGTTCTGTATCTGCACTCCATAGCTAATCCCCACCACATACGAATCACCGCGCAACATCACAATGGAACCGGCGTTAACCGTAAAACATTTTTTTATCACTATCGCTGTTAAACTTAAACGTAAGGTAACACCACTTTAATAACTACCTTCACCTTATTAGTAACTTTCGGTCACATCGCCACCTCTCGTAGAACTCAAAACTGTTTTCCGGCCACCTGCTCGTTTTCTGGAAAAGTGTAAGAAGAAGATGAAGTTATAGCAAGGTTATAACTTATTATCCCTAATGCCCTCATATATAATCATTAGCTATTATAAACCACCTTAATTAGTAAATCATCTATCACTATATGGTTAAAACTTATAAAAAAAATACATACTTTTGTAATATTAGTTTATTTTCATAAGTTATGAACCATGTTTTTATAAAATAATAATTAGATGAAAGAAAATAATAATAGTTAGAAAAGTAAATAGTAAAATTTCGTAAACTTATATATTGTTCACTTTTAATAAATAATAATATGTAAATTTTATGCACGAGAATATGTAAGATGAATTAAATTTTGCCATCTTTGTTTATAAATAACTTTGGAAAATTGGATTTAAATAATCCACCTTTAATGGATTGGCCAATAATAATTCCACCTCCGGTATTTCCTTCTGGCAGTCCCACCTTTTCAAGGTTTTTTGTTTTATGATCCCCCGTTAAAAATAATTAACGGGGTTAAGTTTTAGCTGATGTGGCTGGTGACTTGGCATTTTTATTTTCCTACATGGCTTTTACCTATATTTTTATTTTCCTACATGGCTTTTACCCACTTTCCAATTTCAATCTTTCTTTCTCCTTTATCAATCAAACCCAGATTCAAGAAAGCCACCATGAACAACCTGATGACCATCGGACCCGACCCCCACCTCCAGATGCAACCCATCCAACTTCAAACACCAAATCCTCACCACTAATCTTAATCCCAGTGATCCCCCACTACTGGAAGAAAGCCCTAACCCTAATTCCATTCAAATCAGCGATCCGATTCTCCACGATCCTACCGGTAACCTTCTTCGAGTAGGTGGCGAGGTAGTTGTCCGGCGGGAGGATGAGGCGGCCGAGGTGGACGGCGAAGTCGCCGAAAGTGGTGTTGAGGTCGTAGGAGTGGACGTCCGTTGGGAGGTGTCTGATTGGGAAGCCGTGGTAGGTCAGGATGGAGTGAGCCGTGGGGAGTGAGTTAGGGTTAGGGTTTGAGGATGAAGCCGTGGTAGGTCAGGATGGAGAGAGCCATGGGGAGTGAGTTAGGGTTAGGGTTTGAGGATAATACAGAGATGATGAAAGTGATGAAGGTGAAGAAGATGATGATAGATTTGGACATGGTGAGTTTACAAAGATGAAGATATTATTATTGTTATTATTATTGTTGGGATAATGATGAAAGAAAAGCCATGTAGGAAAATAAAAATATAGGTAAAAGCCATGTAGGAAAATAAAAATGCCAAGTCACCAGCCACATCAGCTAAAACTTAACCCCGTTAATTATTTTTAACGGGGGATCATAAAACAAAAAACCTTAGAAAGGTGGGACTGCCAGCGGGAAATACTGGATGTGAGATTATTATTGGCCAATACATTAAAGATGGGATTATTTAAATCCAATTTTCCAATAACTTTTAATACTTAGTTTGTCACAGATGGCGTAATCAATATTTTATCATTCAGTAATAATGTTTTCATGAACAAATGAAACCCATGTGATCTTTATATTCTGGTGTCATAAACTACATATCTAAAATATTTGTTATACAAATATAATAATGAATTGTCATATTATAAATGGAGCGACATAACATTAATATCTAAAAATATTAAAAGCTGAATATATAAGTTTTATACATAACATAGGAAATGTTTAAAATTGAAATTTCATGTATTCATTTCGATACACGCTTTATCTAAATGTGGTTCTTGGTTCTAAGAAAATATAACTCGTATGTAGATATTTGCGAGCACTTTTAATAAATTGGTATCACTTTGGAACATTAAAGGCACAGATCCTTACCCCACTCCTTATTGCTTTCATATTCGTTTGTTCTAAACCCATTAATTTCATATACTTGGGAAACTCCTCGTGTCATTAAATCATCGGTTCAGTTGACTTACCGTTGAATTCATATTCGATATTGAATTTAGCTTGACGGCATGTGATAGATTATGTTAATTGTACTCATTATCGCATGTTCCGATATATGTTACGTTTTTATAATTACTATGAGTTATCTTCACAAAGTCTTGCAACTAATTCAAGCGATAACCTGCATATGCGTATTAAATAGAATTTTGTCAACAACACATGTTGAGTGAGCAACACACCAGTTTAGTTGTACATATAGTATATATAACAAAATACGTAGCTGCAACAAGTCATATGAGAATAACAAATTAACCAAATGAGAAAGTATAACTGAGATGTCGAGAAGCACAAGGCTATAACGACTGGCGTATGATCATACTAGACTGAGATTATGTTGGACCTCTCCGAATGCGGAATCATACAAACAAATAAGCACATAAACAAGTAAGGTATAAGTTGTTAACACATAAGACAATAGTTGCAGTTTTGTGTATGAGTATATATGAGAAAGTATATTTACGCATATGTCCCCAAAACGTGAGAAAACAAGTAAAAATAGGGGAATGTGGTACTCACCTCGATAGACGAAAACGAAGAAGGGTGATTGAGGTAATAAGAATGTGGGAAATCACACGTTGATAATAAAGCCTAAAAGGAACAAAAAGAAGTACGGATATGCTAAGTATATGAACTAGATAGATTCATGAAAACTCGATAATTAAGTAAATTTTAAATCCTTTTAATCACAATTAATTTAATAAAGATGTTATATATAAAATTATTAGTTTAGTATATTATAATATTTTATCATGTATATAACAAGTAACATTTATCTTTTAAAGTATTATTAGTTTGTTAAATTAAATTATTAAAATATTTTATCATATGAAATACATCTTAAAACATTGTTAGTTTTATAATTATATATATATATATATATATATATATATATATATAAATTTATATATATACATATATGTTTACATATACGTATATACACGAGCAAAAGATGTGAGAAAACAAGTGTTTTATTGTTGGTTTCAATAAAATAGTTTTTATCAATTATTATTATTATTATTATTAAATATATGTTTATTAATTGATTTAAAAGAAAATAAACAAAACAATGCTAAAAATACGGGGTGGCAGGGGGTCGAACCCGCGACCTCCGCACTAAGAACTATGTGTGTTTACCAGCTGGGCTAATCCAGCAGACGTGTGTTATGAACCAGAACCAAATAGTTATAAACAGAAACATAAATTGATCATGAACCCTAAATTGTCAATTGGGAAATCGGATCCATGTATGATCGATTAAGTTTAGGGCTTTTAATCCCCTCAAAATTACGATCAAAACAATATAAGATAACTACCTGAAATTGTTTCAATTGAATGTGAACGAGATCCAAACGTTTTCGGCCAAAAAAAATGACGACGAACGGCAAGCAAACGGAAGGAGTAATGTAATTAACTATAGGGGAACTGTTTGCGACGACTTAGAGAAGAAGGGTGTGAGTTCAATTGAGTTATTATCATCTTTTATATAGGAATTGATCTTTAGAGTTTCGAACGGTTTAGTAAATATGGAAAATAGATCATAGATTGATATATAGGATGTCGGTTAGGCCAAAATTTGATAAATGAACGATTTCCAAATCAAATCCGTCAATTAAACGAGAATTAAGTCCAAGTTAGTGGAAATTGAATTCGGGTTCAAGAAACTAATATGGGTCGGGTTTGGGTAAACGGGTTATAACCATATTAATATCAAATTTGCAACTTAGTCCTTGTAATAATGAGGTGGAAGCATATAGAGGTAAAAGTTTTAGTTGGGGTATTTTGGCCACTATTTGAAAGTTTATATAATATTAAATAATGAAAAATATTATTGATAAACGCGTTAAGAATTAACCCGAATGTCGAAACGGATTAGGTATTTAATATAAAATATTAACTTGAAAAGCCAAGTTGTTACAGTTGTTACAGTCTCCCATACTTTAGAGAATTTCATCCCGAAATTAAAGGATACTATAACAAACCATTAAATTTTGAGGAAATGAAGATTTTGAAATAAAATTTAAAAATTTAACATAGCGTAGAACTTTGAATAGTTAAAATAACGCTCCAAATGCAAATCCGATAAGGACACTTATATATAGGATGTACCAGCGGCGTATCCACCATGTCTTTATCATTTCTACATTTGTACCGTTATCCCAACTACTTTCAATTCTATATTATGACACACAACTTCACGCTTCATGATTTCCATGCGAGGACTTCGATAATTATGTTCCGGACCATAATTATTGTTATTGTCGGATGGTCCACATGATTAGCCCCATCGTGTGGATTTACAAAACGTTTGATTAAAACATGACTTTGAGAAAAAACAAAAGTTTTAAGACGTTTTATCTCACTAGAAAATCAATAATGCATAAAACAATTTCAAAAGTTGTAGTAAGTTATAATAAAGCAAAGATTTTTTTAGACTACTTTTAAACAAAAAGATATAAGTATTTAAAGTTTAAGAAGGGGTAACTTATATATGGTTAAGGTTAATGAAGGTAAAGAGATAAGATATAAGTAGGCTTCAATAAACAATCTATTTAGTCAAAAAGGAATTTTATTTATTAGATAGATTATAAAAGATAAATAGTTCAAATGGCCATAAGAGTCGTTACAATAGTTAAGAAGAAGACAAAATTAAGGTAAGATAGATAAATGGAACGGGAAAGGTCTTCAATATCGTTGATTAACTTGATTGATGTGACTTGAGGCACCATGAGGAGTTGCAGGAGTAGGAGCACTTGAGGTAGATTGACTCGACATTGCCTAGAAAATTGGAGATTGAACGGTTTTCAAGAGAGTTGTTTGGTGTAAATATGTTTGGTAAACTTGAGCTTGTGGTTGTGGGGTTTGGTAGTGTTGGATTGAGTAAGGTTGACATTGATTGATGGGAGGAGCTTGAGGGACATTAGGTTGATGGGTTTGAGCATGGGTCAAGTAGTAGGGTGTAGTCGTAGATTGGGCTTGATGAGCTTGGGTAAGTTGATGGCACACATTACGGAGGTGATTTGAGTTTCTACAACGGTAGCAAGAACGGGTATAAGGAACACCGAGTTGAGCAAGAGGGGTAGGTTATTATGGAACAGCTTGTGTAGTAGGCGGGACACGGCAGGTGTTAGCAAGATGGCCATAACGGTTACATTGGATGCAGCGACGACATAGGGATATAACCGAGTGATGATGATTACAAATGGAGCATGACAGAAAAGGACCGAGGTAAGGTTTCTTGTTAGAGGATACTTGCAGGTGGGTAGGATTTGTTGCAGCAAGGTTCTTACTTTTCTTGTTGTGAGGATGAGTGGAGGTGGATGGTTTGTAGTCACTGGCAGAGGAATTAGTGGGAAAAGTTGAATCAGTTGCATTGATGTTTTGAATTCGCGTCAGTAACCTAGGGATCGCAGCAGCTATCTCTTTGGCAATACAGGCAGCCATACGGTGGTCACGAGAACTAGACGATTGATGTTGATGACGACAGTGGTTTCTTAAATGAGACATTTTATAGAGACCAAAATGGGGATTTATAAGATGAAAGATAAATTGAGGAAATCATAAGAATAGTAAAATGTTTAACTATGAAGATAACTTATAATAATGTTGCGTTAAGAAGTAAGGGAATTTGCACCACAAGGATTAAATGTAAAAGATTACAAGATGAGGGGGTACATTGCGTAAATAGTTGTTAAATGATGTAGTCAATAAGTTTAATGTGTGATGACTACATGAGGAGTTAAGTCAGTTTAAAAATTTAGATTACTAAGTTAACAATAAACTAACGAAATATAAATTGTGTGTGTTGGCCTCCCATGAGCTTTCCATGGTAATTTGAATGGCCCAACGAATTAATGAAAAGAACAGTTGAGTTGGACAACCCATGAGCGTTACATCGAAATTTGATTGTCCCAACTAATTAACGAATTAACAATGCAATGAAGTTTGTCGGCCCAATGAGCGTTACACGGCGTTATAACCGACCAAACTAAATAACGAACTATCGAAATAAATATGGGTAGTCGAAGAATCTTGTGAATCATCACGTTGATTACTCCAACAAAAATACGAAATCAAGTTAAGAAATGAATAGTAGGAGTGCCCATGGGTTCCATGGATTTTTCACCCAACTAACCATTTAAATAATGGAACACAATAATCGGGAAAACCGAGTTTAGCCACGAATCACCATGAATTCGGTTAAAATTAACCTAAGGTGTCGGTCATATGGCATTTATGGGTCTCGCTCGGGTCCATGGGGTTGAGTACTGTGGTCAGGTTATCACCCAGGTAAGGAATAGCGTCTTACCTTTGGTTCTTGGAACCGTTTTGCCAGTGCCAACTCACAGTTTCTCTTCCCTTTTCATTTATCATAGGGACATTCCACATAACCTAGCCTTAAGGCGTACGAGCGAAAACAACATGTAGGAATTCTTAAGGAATTTCCCGAAAATCAAAAGCAATCTAACTTTTTGAAAAGTTTTCTATGAATGTTAAGGCATAGCCTCGGAGTTTGTGTGTGTGTGCATAACAATACAATAGATAATAAATAATAATTATCTAAGAAAGCTGTAAACAATTTAATTTAAACACATAAAGGTAAACAGATAGGCACGTATAGGTCTCCTAAACATGTGTCTAAGGCAATTTCTAACGACCTATCTTAAACCTTCGGCTCTGATACCAATCTGTCACACCCCAACCTACGGCGGAAATGTCGGGGCGCGAACTGATTGTCACAGCTCTCAAGGTACTATCATGCAATACTTAAATGACAATATCTATTAATTTTATTCAACTTTCAAATAAATCAAATACAAAATACAACTCATTAAACAAACAATAAACACAAATTTAATTCTTGATTTGATCTTTTCTAACATAATTCTTCACTAAATCTTCACAAAGTCTTGCAACTAATTCAAGCGATAACCTGCATATGCGTATTAAATAGAATTTTGTCAACAACACATGTTGAGTGAGCAACACACCAGTTTAGTTGTACATATAGTATATATAACAAAATACGTAGCTGCAACAAGTCATAAGAGAATAACAAATTAACCAAATGAGAAAGTATAACTGAGATGTCGAGAAGCACAAGGCTATAACGACTGGCGTATGATCATACTAGACTGAGATTATGTTGGACCTCTCCGAATGCGGAAGCATACAAAGCAAATAAACACATAAACAAGTAAGGTATAAGTTGTTAACACATAAGACAATAGTTGCAGTTTTGTGTATGAGTATATATGAGAAAGTATATTTACGCATATGTCCCCAAAACGTGAGAAAACAAGTAAAAATAGGGGAATGTGGTACTCACCTCGATAGACGAAAACGAAGAAGGGTGATTGAGGTAATAAAAATGTGGGAAATCACACGTTGACAATAAAGCCTAAAAGGAACAAAGAGAAGTACATATATGCTAAGTATATGAACTAGATAGATTCATGAAAACTCGATAATTAAGTAAATTTTAAATCCTTTTAATCACAATTAATTTAATAAAGATGTTATATATAAAATTATTAGTTTAGTATATTATAATATTTTATCATGTATATAACAAGTAACATTTATCTTTTAAAGTATTATTAGTTTGTTAAATTAAATTATTAAAATATTTTATCATATGAAATACATCTTAAAACATTGTTAGTTTTATGATTATATATATATATTAGTTTATATATATACATATATGTTTACATATACGTATATACACGGGCAAAAGATGTGAGAAAACAAGTGTTTTATTGTTGGTTTCAATAAAATAATTTTTATCAATTATTAGGACTTAGGTATGTCAGGATTTTAAGATTTAGGTAAATGCGTTTCCTTTCTCAATCTTTTTTTGTTTTAAACACGTATTCCTACCAGTAGATGTATCTTAACGTTAATTCCCTGACTATCGTCGCAGAGTTATTACCAAACCTCGCTCCGGTAAGTGAATATCACACTTCCTTTGATTCTGCAAACCGCGTTTGTGTAATGTTAAAGTTTTAACAAAATAGTTTTGAACTTAATTGTATAGAACCATTTACATACTAACACATGGTATATCTTAAATCCATGATAAAAAGCATTTATATATTTTCTTTACATCTGATTTTTTGAAATTTCTACAATCATGCAATATGTTTTAAGGTTTAAATCATTTTCCTTGTTTAATATTCAATATCATAAAACTAACAAAACTAGTATCTCTATTGATAATTTAAAGATATGAACTTGTATATTAAAAATATTGTAAAAAAAAACTTCATTGAAAGAAGTAATGATCTTCGCTTAAAAGTTTAAAACATGCTCTATAAGACAAGGGTAACATGTCTAGCGATTTACTAATTTTACCGTAGTCGTTGGACTATCATTTATTTTAACATAAGTGTATTACAGCAACTGAGGACAAAAAAGCGCAATTTGAGTTAACAACATATCAATAATTTGATTATATGAAGCAATTCAAGATTTTTATCTATGATTTCCATTGTTGGCTATCTATAATGGATTTTAAAATATATTTATCCTTAAATTTTAGAATACCATCATATGCTATTTTCAAGGAATGTGATTAATTTGAAAAATGTTATGAATTCCAATTATACCCTTGATTCTCCTTAAAAATTTTAATCAAGGTAGTTTGGTGATGTGTCATAAATCTCGTCCGCACATTATCCGAACGAACCCGAAATATATTCTTACTTTTTTTATGAGAAACTCTATTTCTATCGTATCTTTACTCACAACTTTAACAAGATTATTTTACTACCATTGGTATCCAATACTATTTTACTACCATTGGTATCCAATACTATTTTGAGACCTCCATCAGCTTAATAAGTAAAATAACATTGCTTATGTATTCGTTCTGCAACCAATAAGTCACACACAACGTTTTCCGTTAAGTTTTATGTTAATAAATAAATCTCTTATTTATGTGATTTTATTAAACGTTAGTTATATAAATAAATAATTTAATTGTTTTCATTAAATCACATACCCTTAAAAATGTCAAGTTCGATAATGCTTGGATTATCGTTATAATACGCCTCAAAATGTACTTATTTTGACGTTCTGCATAAAGCCATAAACCACAACTATGTTACCATCTTTTACGTAACTATTATACTATAATACCCTAACCATTTTAGTACCTAAAGCGGTAACTACTTTTAACTTATTTTTTTAACCATTTACACCATTATATGTCGTAACTATTTTACTTTGATAGTCTTCAAATAATCTCATAACTGACTAAAGTATTTATGATTCTTATATTATTACCGTTTTAAATAATGATAGTGATAACATTACTAATTCATAATAATGAAAGTATTAACTAGTTTAAGGTTTATATGTACATGTGCATAGACATTTTAAAAGATTTTCTGAGTTATTAAATGTCATTTTAATAAAACTAGTTATGGAGAGAACCCAATAAAATAATGTAAATAATTTTGTATTATTTCAAATATGACTTGTGAATTTTTTTTAAACTTAGTTAAACCTTGAACCGTGATATTAAAATATGAATTTTCAGGATAATTCATAGTGTTTCTAGTCAATTATGAACCCCATATTGAACATCTTAAACATGCACCGCTGCTAAACTTAGTAAAACTATTGCTGAATTTGTTGATCCCCTCTATATATTTGGAAACTCCCTCGTTAATAAATCTCTTTTTATTTATTTATTTATTTTTATCCATGAGTCACTTTACAAAGTTTCCTTAACTCTTTATTCTTTTAACTTTTAAACTTTAAACATTCATTTACAAGAATCTGAAACATTGTTATTTTATTTATACTTTTTAAGATGTCAATTTAATTGTGTCTCTCTATAGTTAAATATGATTTTATAAATAAAATGAATATGCACTACGACAATTAAATTATAAACGACACCACTGAAAGCAGGGTTGTCTTTGATACTAACATGACTCGGGCAGCGTTTAGGGTATGATCGATAGGAGTAAATAATAATAATAACAATAAATAAAATAAAATATAAATAATTAGTCATCTAATTGCTTCCATAAAAGAAAATTTTTATATACGTTTCCACTAACTAAATGCTTTGTGAAATGTTATATTCAAAACCTTTTGAGAAGAGCTTTAAATCTAAAAGTATATTATATGTATAAAAAAACGGAGTTTAGATTTTATGAAAAGACGAGAAATTATGATATAAGATGCATATGGGTATATTATGAAAAAAAATAATAAAAAAATATGAAATGAAGCATTTGTTTTATTTAAACTGAATCTATATTTTATGAAATTGGAGAGAGTAAGTATCTCGTAAGATATATGTGGGTATACATGGAAAATGAAGTATTTATTCGTTGCTAAGAATTTAAAAGAATATGATTACCAGTTTTTGTATAGTAAGGTTTCACAATGTTATTATACATACCTACATGACTACTTTCTTATATAAATAAATGAAGTTAATTTGATACTTAGCTCATAGAAAATAGTTTGAAAATAAGATTTATATCTCACGAAGTACATTTTTGTAAATATAAGATACCCATTTTCCAAAGCATACAAGCGCCTTTCACGTCATCCTCGGGTTGGATTTACTCGACTCACTATCATATTACTTTTGACTGTTGTTTTTGACACATCATCTCCAAAAGCCTGATTTGGCCTATTAGGTAACCTAACCTTATAAATCTTTTAGGATTAAGTTTATGCTTAAAACTCACAAGTTAATCTTGCAAAGTCATGCTAGATTCTTAGCTTTAGCTAACAATATCTCAATAGGAGGTATAAATATTAATATCCTTCCTGTTGTCAATAATTATCTTGTTATGTTTCCGAGTGAAATATTCATGACAACTAATAAGATGTGACATAGAATTCCCTGGCAACCCTTCGTATGTCTAGATAGGTTAATAGATGCATTATGGGAAAACCGTTAGTACGCAATTGTAAGGTAATTGACAATTATGGTCCGGAACACAATTGTGAATTACATTTACAAAAGTGTGCCTTTTGTTGGTGCATGATGTCAGTAGTTCAGTATCTAGTGTCTGTAATCGTGTTAGTTGGATTTGTTTATGTGTTTGAGATAACTTGTTCTCACAAGTTCGCCTGTTATAAGCGAACTTGTGGAACAAGCGAAGTTAGTGACAACTTCGCCTAGCATGTTAGGCGAAGTTGTCGAAGTGTATATAGGTTTAGGCTACGGCTTGATTTGAGTAACGATTTTAGTACGTGTGATTGGTGATTGAATATCACGTGTTATTAGTTGCAATACAACGTGTCTTTTGGGTATTGTAACGTGTTTAGCTTGTGTTTTAACGTATATCGCTTCTACGCTCGTATCGTCTTACGTAGGGATTCCGCACCTACGTAGAACGAGATATTTCCGTGTAGATCCGGCTAGGAACCTACAATTGGTATCAGAGCATTTGCTCGTGATTGTGTGGTTCGGGATTATCACACGGGTGTAGAAATCGTTCCGTTCGACTATTCGCGGGACGAGTTTACGTTGAAATACCGAGTTATTGTGTCCTACTCACCTCCCTCCATTAAAAACAACCCATTACACCTTCGAATACCTCGCAACACGTCAAAATCAAACCTGCAAAAACGTCGTGTTCATCAGGCTAAGTTGCCGCCACTGTTTGTAGGGTTTAGGCGAAGATATAAGTTTAAGCGAAGTTATCATTAACTTCGCCTACCTCACAAGTTCGCTTAACTTAAGCGAAGTTGTCTCCAAGCAAAGTTAACATCAGGCGAAGTTAAGAAGAAAGCGAAGTTAAGAGTTTCAGCGAAGTTGAGTAATCAAGCGAAGTTAAGACTTAAGCGAAGTTAAATATAACTTCGCCTACTAGTACTGTTCTATAATAATTAAAAAAATTTTTTTTTGGGTTTCTTTGCGTTTTCGTTTCGTATTTCTTTCATATATGACTTCTATAAATATTACGGAACTGGTAAAAATGGAGGTGGAAGCAGATTCAGCTACTAAGGCTCCGAAAATGCTTAAGGGTACCGATTTCGTTGCTTGGAAAGATCGGTTTGAACAATATGTTAAATATCAAGATGCTAAGATGTGGGTGTGCATTCAAGATGGTTACATTCCACCAACGGCTATGTTTGAGGGTCGTGAACAAATAAAGAAGTACAATAAGATGGAAGAGGAAGAAAAGAAGATGTATGAGGCAGAAAGCAAAGCTCATGCTGCGATAACAATGGCTCTTCCACAAGAGATTCTTCACACCTTCAGGAAATACAAAACCGCCAGAGAGCTATGGGAAGCGCTTGAAAACCGATATGAAGGTAATGTGGGGATACGTGCATCCAAGATTAAGCTACTCAAAACCCAATTCTCGGTGTTCAAGTATTTGAAGAATGAGTCACTTGATGATATCATCACAAGGTATTACCACTTGATGACCGAACTCAGAAACTATTCGATTGACTATAAAGAAGAAGAGATCGTAGAAAAACTTCTTGATGCTCTCCCACCGAAATGGGAAATGTACACTGTCTTGATGAGAGAAGATAAAGAGTTTGCAAACATCGACTTGGAAACAGCAGTCAATAAACTACGAACTTTTGAACTTAACATGGTTCGAAAGGAGACACCAACTGATCAGGTTCAGGATCCGGGAATGTATGGTGCGAAAGTTACTTCAAATTCAAGTTCAAAGTCAGAATCATCTGCTTACTACTCAAAGGGAGACTCGAGCTCTAACTCAACTAATGATGGTCATGTAACTCTTAACATGGATGGTGATTTGTGTTTCGTAGCTGGTGGAACAAATTCTTCTAAACCTCAAGCAACAACTGGTAGTTTTTCCTCAAGTGTTCCGAACAACAACTACTCTCAGATGCCCATGAGTGTTAAATCTGCTGAACTGCAGTTTGCTCTCTATGCATCTTTCATTGCTTCTTACGAAAATTACATCAAAGGTAAAATTGTTGACCCTGCAACTTTAGACGAAGACTATGACCAGATCGATGCTGATGATCTGGAAGAGATGGATCTGCAGTGGCAGATGGCGATGATAGTAAGAAGAGTTAAAAGGTTTATGAAGAGAACTGGTAGAAAGTTCGTTGGCGAAAGACCAGGGTTTGATAAGTCAAAGGTTCGGTGTTATAACTGTCAACAGAATGGCCACTTTGCTAAAGAATGCACAAATGAAAGAGTAGAACGTAGTCAGAACAGGCCAACACAACCGAATGGGGGAAGTAATGAGAATAGGGCGATGGTATCGAGACAGAACGGGGGATACAATTGGAGTCTGCAAGTTGAGGAAGTGTTCGAACAGGCCAACCTGGTTAACATCGAAACTGAAGGAAGCTACAGAGAGACTAGAGAAGATCAAGCTTATATGGCAGAGGTGAATGATCAGCTCTCAGAGGTAAGTTCTGAACTCCCATGTATGCAATGTGAAAATCTGTCTGAGCAATTGAAAACATTAACTGATCAGTTTGTTAGTTTGGACACTCAATTTAACACGTTAAAAGAAGATCATCATTACACTAAAACTAGAGAAAATAGTTATTCAGTAAAGATTAAGGCTAGTGAAAAAGATATCAGAAGTCTTAAAGCAAGTCATGCTGAAAAAATACAAGTAATTGATCTTAGCTATGAAGTGTTAGAAGAGAAAACCAAACTAATTGCTGAAAGGGATAAACAGATAGCTGACTACCAGGTGAAAGTGGTGGAACTAAACAGAAAACTTGAGCAGTTTAGAAATTCCTCTGCAATGCTTGATCACCTCGTAAGTGATCAACGTTCCCCAGTTAAAAAGGGAGGAATTGGATATTCTGAAGTTCCACCACCTTATAATCATAACTATACATATGATCCTAGTAATCAGAAATCTGTTGATGTTGAGATTAGTCAGACAGTTCCTGTTAAAGTTACGATTAAAGATCCGGAAGTTAGTAAAAGCGAAACGAGTAAGCCTGTTTCGAATGTTAAGATTTCTGTTCCTAGTTTTGTCTCATCAAATTCGGACAAGACATCCGAATCCAGTGAGACAAAAGAAGAGGTAGTGTTACTAAAATGTGGAGAGGACTATAAACCAACTGAAAAGAATTCTCCACTAAACCCGTATGTCCCACCATATGTTAGACAAACGGGCAGTAATGCAACCTCAACATCTGAAACAACTGTTGAGACGAAAGTTGAACACAGGAGTTGTTTCAGATGTAATCAAATAGGACAACTGATTGCTGATTGCCCTCTAGATCAGAGATTCAGAGGTATGAGGCCTCCGAAAACTGAGAATAAACCGAACAGTAATTATTATAATAGCCAGAATGCAAATTCACCAATGTTCAGACATTGGACTAAACCAAGATTTCAAAGATGTCAATCTCAGTTTTTCCCTGTTAACAACCAAACCACTGGTTATAATTCATTTAAGTCACGAAGGTTTGGATGGCCTCATAGTCAATCTCCAAGAATGTATCCTTTCAGAACTTACAGAAGTCATTATCAAACTGACTTTGGACGACCAAAGTACGAGATGCAGTTTAACAGATTTAATCGACCCAAGACCAGTAGGTCTTGGGTCCCCAGATTTTAATCCTTTTCTTTAATTGTGCAGGAACAGTTGAACAGGGCTGTAAACAATCTGTGGGTTGTGGATAGCGGCTGTTCCCGGCACATGACTGGTAACAAGAATTTGTTACACGAATGGAAACCTGTTCAGGGAGGTAGAGTAAGTTTTGCTGGAGAGAGCGGTGGTAGAATTACTGGGATTGGAACTGTGACGAATGGTAAAATGAAGTTAGAAAAGGTGAATTACGTTGAGGAGTTGAAGCATAATTTGTTGAGTGTATCTCAGATCTGTGACAAAGAGTACACGGTGCACTTTACAAAAAATGAAGCGATTGTACTGTATCCTGGTTTTAAGATACCAGAGGAATGGATAGTGATGAAGGCTCCAAGGGAAAAGAACACATACGTAATGGATATGAGGTCGACTGAGATGGCAACAGATGAGTCATGTCTTCTGTCAAAAGCAACTGAATCAGAGTCCGAGTTATGGCATCGAAGAATGGGGCATATACATCTTCGAAAAACGAACTACATTATCAAGAATGGGCTGGTGCTTGGTGTTCCCTTGAAAAATTTTAACTTTGAAGACCAATGCTTATCGTGCAAGAAGGGAAAGTAACACAAGAAACCTCATCTCCCCAAGAAGTTTAATTCAATAGTCAGCACCCTAGACTTACTCCACATGGATCTCTTCGGTCCCGTGAATGTAAAGAGTCTAGGTGGAACATCATACTGCTTGGTGATAACTGATGATTACTCTCGATACTCTTGGGTATACTTTCTGAAGACAAAAGATGAGACGGTTCAGTTTGTTATTAACCTAATAACCAAGGTTGAAAATGTTGTGGGGATAAAGGTTAAGTACATCAGGAGTGACAATGGGACAGAGTTCAAGAACTACCAGATGGTGATGTTCTGCTTACAGAAAGGAATAGATCACTAGTACAGCGCCCTGTATACTCCACAGCAAAATGGGGTGGCTGAGAGGAAGAACAGGACGCTAATTGAAGGAGCCAGAACTATGCTGGCTGATGCTAAACTTCCCGTTGTGTTCTGGGCTGAAGCAGTTGCCACAGCCTGTTATATCCTTAATCGTGTTTTAACTGTTAAAAGGCTAAATAAAACTTGTTATGAACTTATGCATGGTCGAAAGCCAAACCTGAATGGTCTCGAACCATTCGGGTCCCCATGTACGATATTAAAGACAAACTCAAAATTTGGTGAGAAAGCCGACGAAGGTATTTTAGTCGGATATGTTGTTGGGACCCCCAACAGACGAGTCTTTAATCTATCGACTAGCAAGGTTGAAGTGTTATGTAACTCCGACATCACAAGTTACAAACCACCAATGCCCAGCACGGGACCCGCTGAAGCTTTTGACTATGATAGACTGTTTAAATCTTTTAATGTGCCTTATTTGGATTGTGCAGTAGTTGATGAGAAAATTGCCTCACAGATCATGTATGACGAGGAGGAAAACATTGTACTACGTCGACGACACGATGAAAGTCAACCTTCCACGTCAAGTGCCGTTAATGCACCTGCCGCCTCTACTGAAGAAGAATTTTACAACCCTTTTCACTCTCAACAACAATCACCCATTGATGAACTCTCTTCTAACCTGTAAGATAATCTGCAAGTCAGTTCGGTTCTGACTACTGGAGTTCACAAAACTCACCCTTTGGAGAACGTGATAGGTGATCTGTCCGACGGTGTACAAACAAGACGAAGCTTGAATGAGCACACTTGTGTTTACACAAGCATTAAAGAAACATGCATCATTAACGAATGCTTGTACACCTGCTTCATCAGCTAGATTGAACCAAAGAACTATCAAATGGCTCTAAAGGACAGCTCGTGGGTCGAAGCTATGCAAGAAGAGTTAACCCAGTTTGAGAAGATGGAGGTATGGAAATTGGTTGCAAAACCGAAGAATGTGCATGCGATTGGCACCAAATGGGTTTTCAAATGCAAGAGAGATGAAAAAGGAATAATCATCAGGAACAAGGCGAGGCTGGTTGTAAAAGGTTTTAATCAGCAAGAAGGGATCGACTACAATGAAGTGTTTGCTCCTGTGGCAAGATTGGAAGCGATTCGACTGTTTTTGGCATTTGCTGCACACAATGAGATGAAGGTGTTCCAGTTAGACGTGAAGAGTGCATTTATTAACGGTAAAGTCGATAAGGTTGTGTACGTTGAGCAGCCACCATGTTTTCCTGACCCAGATTTTCCCGATCACGTGTACAAACTAAGTAAAGCTCTATACGGATTACATCAGGCCCCTCGTGCCTGGTATGCAACTTTATCTGATTACTTGCTTGAGAATGGGTTTGAAAGAGGAAAGATCGACAGCACACTGTTCGTTAAGAGAAAAGGAGGAGACTTTCTTCTGGTTCAAGTCTACGTGGACGACATCATCTTTGCTGCATCAAAAGTCGCAATGTGTCAGGAATTTGAAGAAGTCATGAAGAAGAGGTTTGAAATGAGTGCAATGGGTGAATTAACATTCTTTCTAGGATTGCAGGTTGATCAGAAGAATGATGGGATGTTCATCCATCAGACTAAATTTGTCCAAGACGTTCTTAAACGTTTCAAGATGGAGGACAGCACTTCATTTGATACTCCAGTTTGCGTTAACCACAAACTGGGTGCTGATTCAGACAGTGATGCAGACGTGGACCCCACCCAATATCGGGCAATCATAGGTTCTTTAATGTATTTAACTGCTTCTAGACCTGATATTATGTTTGCAGTTTGTCTCTGTGCTCGTTTTCAGGCAAACCCAAAGGAATCTCACATGAAGGGAGTCAAGAGGATATTGCGGTATCTCAAGGGCAAACCTAAGCTGGGATTGTGGTACACGAAAGGGGGAGACTTGGAGTTGGTCGCTTACACAGATTCTGACTATGGAGGGTGCAATCAGAATCGGAAGTCAACAACAGGGGGATGCCAGTTTCTTGGAGGCAGATTAGTGTCATGGCAGTGCAAGAAGCAGACCTCAGTTGCTATCTCTACCTGTGAAGCAGAGTACATGGCAGCATCGAACTGCTGCTCCCAGGTTCTTTGGATACAACAGCAATTGCGCGATTACGGTCTGAATTTCACACATACTCCTATCTGTATAGATAACACTGCTGCTATCTCAGTAACTAACAATCCCGTAAAGCATAGCAAAACTACACACATTGACATTCGTCATCATTTTATACGGGATTGTGCTAAGAAGAAATTGATAGTGCTCGAAAAGGTTGATTCGTTAGATAATTTCGCTGATTTGTTTACTAAAGCGTTTGACAGAACTCGTTTTCAAAACCTTGTTGGGCTTAATGGGATGATCAATCCCGAGTAACCGTATTTTTTAGTTTTTACATAAAAAAAAACGTCACTATCGCTTAGAATTATGTCGGTTGCTTCAGTTTGAAGGACATATCTTCGGATATGTTTGGTCCTCACTTCTACCAGTAGATTGTGAGGATAGCCATTAACCAGATGACTGAAAGTGACCGGGGCGGTTTATGATGTGGTTTTATTCTTTCGCTGAAAATTAGTCGTTCATACTTAGTTAAAAGGACGCATATTTGTATGTGGTAGGTCCAGCTGATCCATTGGATCTTCAGGATAGCCGTTTACCTGATGACTTGACTTGAACGGGGTGATAGAATTTAAATTTTTTTTGGGAGATGATATAATTTTTCAAGTCTATAACTTCGTAAGAAGTTTCTCTACTATGTTTAAAAGAAAATTGATCCAACCTTGGAAAGTGATAGACAAACTAATTCTGTGTGCTTAACTAGTGAAGTTATTAAGCCTAAAAGACTTTAGAACAGTCATTGTATGTTATGGTAGCTTTTTATGGTGCGTAAAAGTAGAAGTGATACTAACTAAATCTCCTCGATTTAAAGTGGTGACTCATTCAGTGTTGTGCATGTCTCCATATACATCTTTCCGAATGATAGGCAGAAAAGTGATTACCCAGTCACACACGAGCCCGTGAGTGCTCTGATTCCCGAGAAGATAGTGTGTCAAGAAACTGCAGTGATCCAGATTCGGGACTTGCAATAGTCTACTGTTTGAAGCTATGTAGATTGTTATTAAAAAAAAAATTTATTAAGCCATCTGAAGTCTATTATGTTATACTTTTCAATCAAGAAGCAAGATCGAGAATGAGACGAAGACTGTAAAAAATCAAGATGTATTTACAAGTTTAATCAGACACTACGGGTCGAGGTCAACTCGGGGTGACTTGGGGAAAGCCAAATACGCTTTGAGAATAGATAGGAGACATCACAGTCTCTGATGTGTTGTTCATTTATATTTTGAGCTTAATTGAACCTAATCCGTATCACATAAGCGATGAAAACCATACTAAGTTGTTTACCTGCTTACAACCTGTTTCTTTATGTCGTAATACCTCTGAACATGGATCTAAGTGACAATCACTTAATTAGTATGATTCCTGTTTGGATCTTTTCTACAACATGGTAGTCCCCGTCAAGACTGAAATTTGATCCCGTGTACTTTATCTCTAAATTTTATTTTACTTATGTCGTTTTATGGTTTTATACCTGGTTACTTGGTCTTTGATCGTATCATTTAATTCTTTAAAGGAAGTTTTAAAAGTTAATTGCTAAATGTTCAAATTATAAGGGTTTGTTGTGTAACTTTCATATCAAGCGAAGTTGTGTTAACATAGGCGAACTTATTAAACAGGCGAAGTTAACAGGTAAGCGAAGTTAGCCCCAACTTCGCCTGTATAACTTTAACCCTATATAAAGAAATTTTCTAGTCAAACCTTTCATATTCTCAAAAACCCAAGCGAACTTATCATAACATCCCTCGGCGAACTTGTCAATTGAATCATTCCTTGTTATTATTCCTCTATGTCAACCCGTATTAAAGGTGTGTGGGGTCGGGATGATGAATAATCAAGTTAATCACGTTAATAAGATACCGTTTCGGTCCGATTCGAGATTTCGTTCTTACAAACTTTTGAACACCCTCTTTTCATACTTATTTTAACGTGTTCGTAACTAATGTGATCGTCTAGATCTCTTTAGTGTCATGTCTTTATTGTCCACAATCACCTAATTCACCAAATTCACCTCATTTGCCGTCTAAACCTTTGCCGTTTCAGTTCAGGCGAAGTTATGGTTTAGGCGAAGCTGTTCTCAACTTCGCCTAAGGCTTAACTTCGCCTGTTACTTTAAATTTTAATTAATCAGGGGCGAAGTTGTTCAAGGGGCGAAGTTATGATTAGGCGAAGTTATCTTTAACTTCGCCTTAGGCTTAACTTCGCCTGATGCTTTAAATATTATTTAAATGTTAACCTGTTGTCAGGCGAAGTTATTGTATAGGCGAAGTTGTGCTCAACTTCGCCCTATGTCTAACTTCGCTTGCACACAAATGGTAATAAGCGAAGTTACGATCTGCCTTGACGTTTCTCTAACTTAGACCGTTTGTGGTGCAGATATGGCAGCTGTAGCAGGAGCCAGTGGTGCTGGTGGTGACGATGGAGGAGATAACAATCGTCAGTTTTTCCCGGGGCATAATATGTACATTACTTTGGACCCGGATGCGAGCGGTGTTGATGATTATCGCGAGATCATCACTTTTCTGATCCACTCGCGTATCTTCCATGCTATTACTACAACTCTGCCCATCTCTTTACCAAACATAGAAGATTTCTGGCAGACGGTTGAGTATGATTGCAGAGTTGAGCCCCCAGTTATGCGTGCAACGGTTAACAATCAGGAGGTGCAGTTCTCTTCTGAGCAGATAAGGGTTGCTTTGCAGTTTGGGGATGAAACGAGAGATGATCCTACAGACTTCGTGGCTCCATTCAGAGATGGTGCCTTTTTAAGAATGGGCTATTCTGGTCCATTGGGGGATACTCAGAGACGGAAGGGGTTTTTGTTAGATCAATGGCGCTTTCTCATGCATGTGATGATCGTGTGTATGTCGGGTAGAAAGGCCGGTACGTATGGAATGGGTGCGACGATGCAGTCGGCAATGACAGCACTGACTTACAACAAGCGTTATAGCTTCAGTCAGATGGTGTTCTATGAGATAGACCGTCAAAGACGAGCGGTGGCGCGTGAGAGATTCTTGATGTATCCAAGATTTTTGCAAATGATCTTGAATCGCGTGGCTCCCACGTTACCTCAGCGCCGTCCGATTCGGTATGTGGAGAGTGTCAGCAAGAGAATCTTCGCCCAATGTAGATCATCAAGTGCTAGAAGTAAACCAGAGCTCCGTCCTCGACATACTCCGTTATTTGGGTACTTGATCAACCCGGAGTATGTTGCAGCTCGTGGGGACGAGTTTCGGGATCCGGCTCCGCAACAGGCTGGCGTACCTCAACCACCACCTGTGGTACAGCAATCTCTGCCTGCTGCTCCTGTTGTGGCACCGGAGGAACACATCGACCTTGAAGCTGCTTTTAGCGGTCAAGGATTTTTTCGATATGGAACGCGTTGATCCAGAGGAAGAGGTACATGTCTCGGCGGCACAGGTTACTAGTGTGGATGTGTCGATGGCAGCTACGACTGTGGCTGATTCTGAAAGAACTGATTCTGACTCCTCAAACGATGATGTTGATGAAGCAAGACAAATTCTGATTACTCAAGAAAGGATTCACTGAAAGAGAAAGAGAGACACAGATGATAGTGAATCAGATTTTGAGGAGGATTTACAACGGTTGGTTCGTCGAGCGAGAAGGGCAAGAACGGGTGAAGGATCGGGAGCTGGTGAGAGCTCGAGGGTGGTTCGTTTTTCTCCACCCGCACTGTCAGGTATGACTATGGTCCCTACATCGTTGACAGTTACAGGACCGATCACAGCGGATGTTCCCGTGTTGACTACCTCATCTTCCTTTGGCATACCACCCACCACATTTCAACTCTCGGCTCCAGAAATTGTGTCCTTGCCACCTCCGACCCTTACTCCATCGGAGGTCGTTGCAAGATTTGTTGAATCGACACTGGTTGCCACTGCAGGGTTTTCTGTTATGATACCACCTGCGGTTACTTTTACGCCGGTTTCTGATGTGCCGGTTACCTTGGGAATCCCTCCTCCGTACGCTCAAGAAATTTCACATATGAGGTTTGATTTTGATGCAACCTTATCCGACTCGGAAAGAATAGCAGCTCTTGAAAGGGTCGTGGCAGAACAGTCAAAAGTAAATCTGATCCAGACTCACGCTATTCAGCGCCTCGTTGCAGAGAATCAGATTCAGTTGTCCCTCCTGATTGAGCACGGTAAAATTTTCGATGCCTTGAAACAGTTCTTGGCATCTTAGGGGGAGACGAGCTGTAAGGGTGACGAGCTGAGGACGAAGAAGAGAAACGATCGAGACGATGATCCCAATGCATCGAAAGATGCAGGTGGAGAGTTTCCAAGAACTGAACAAGCTCTTGGGAATTCCACAACTCAGGGGGAGTCAACTGGTGCAACTAGCAGATCGAGGGGTGATGACGTGGTGGTAGTGGATGCTGAGGAGGTGTTGGATGATGATGTTGTAGGTGATGATGATGTGTTACCATTGGAAGAGATCGAGAAGATAGGGGCTGAGATTGTGATTGACAATGAAGTCGAAGAGGGAGAGATTGTGGAGGATAATATTGAGCATGAAATTCCGGCAGTTGAAAAGTCAGATTTGGGTCAAGATACAGAATGTAATGAGACTGAATGGGAAGAGCAGCCAAGATGGAAAGAAGGCTACGCTCAGTGGTTCGTAAAGACTAAGAAACCGGGGGTCCCTACTATGTTCAATAAAAGTTACAACATCAAAGGGTATGCTGAATCAAAAAAGGGGATTATTTGCTGGTTATATGATGAGCAGTTGAGGCTCTTTGTGATTAAACGTTATGATGGGGTTCAGTATTTCAAGAGATTGTTGAGGTCATTGAATACTTTGCCTGAGTGTGAGGTGAAGGACTTAGCCAAGTTGGGGTTGATAAACAGGAGTGATGATAACAAGGCTAGGATTATTGAAAAGATAGTCCGGAAAGAAAGCATAAAGGAGAAAACGTTCGAGCTGTTGAAACCGCAGAAAGGAAAGCTCATTGAAGATAAAGACAGAGGTATGAGAGCTGATGGCAAGCCTTGGATGATAATGAAGTACAAACCGATCCGGTGTCTAAAAGAAGTGCCGATGAAACAAATGCCCAAGGATGTCTTAAAGAATCTGAAATGGTGGTATGTTGACAGTGAAACAGCTGAAGCAGTGATGGAGGATGAAGATGAACAAGAGTTGCTGAGAGTTTATGATCCAATGCACTTAGTGAATTTGTCTCAAGCTGATTTGCAGGTGCTGAACGAGAAAAAGATATTCTATATTCCTGCTTGGAAAGAAGAAGCCAAGAAATATCAAAGAGTAGTTTCGGTTTGTGTCAGAGAAGGCGTTCATGCTTGAAGACTAGTGACTCGAGATTTTTGGGATTACAAGACACGTGATTGAAGATAGAGATATGAAGCTACTGCCAAGGGGGAGTCTGTTGGTGCATGATGTCAGTAGTTCAGTATCTAGTGTCTGTAATCGTGTTAGTTGGATTTGTTTATGTGTTTGAGATAACTTGTTCTCACAAGTTCGCCTGTTATAAGCGAACTTGTGGAACAAGCGAAGTTAGTGACAACTTCGCCTAGCATGTTAGGCGAAGTTGTCGAAGTGTATATAGGTTTAGGCTACGGCTTGATTTGAGTAACGATTTAGTACGTGTAATTGGTGATTGAATATCACGTGTTATTAGTTGCAATACAACGTGTCTTTTGGGTATTGTAACGTGTTTAGCTTGTGTTTTAACGTATATCGCTTCTACGCTCGTATCGTCTTACGTAGGGATTCCGCACCTACGTAGAACGAGATATTTCCGTGTAGATCCGGCTAGGAACCTACACTTTTAGGGTTCCTATTATGCATATAGGTATCTGTCTAGATATTCTGATTAGTTAGTTCGTTAAGGTATTGTGCAACGATCATTATAGAATGATTTTATAATAATTGACAATAATGGTCTAGAACATACATGTGAATTACATATCACGTATGTGCGTTTTTGTGAATCTTATGTGTAAATTAGTTCCGATATGAAAGAGGCTTGAAGTAGAAAAAAAAAATCAACTTTGACGAAGACTCGAATTCAAAGTTGGCAACAATGTTTTTTTTTAATATCACCTATTTACATATTTTGGAACCAAAGAAAAACCTAGTCCTTGCTTCATTGGTCCATTTAAATTTCTCGATAGAAACATAGAAGTTTCATACCAACTAGCGTTACTGATGTGTAGTGAAACACACTTACTTTCCGTATCATTTTTATCATGTTTTAATTACTTTTTAGTTTAATTATTAAGTTTTATGGTTTGTTTATGCTTGATATTACAAAGATGATTGTTTTCTTGTAGGTTATGAAGTTTGGTGGAAAAAAGAGTTAAATTGAAGAATTTAGAGGCTTAATTGTGCAACTTTCAAACTTACAAGTCAAGGCCCGACCCAGGCCCACTTCTTAAAAGCCTTTAATAATATTATATTAAGTTAATAACACTTGTTACCAGCCATTATCTAGTCCATAATCCCGAAATACAGCCAAGAACCCTAAAACCCTAACCTAACCCTAAGTTCTGATCGGAACTTCTGCCGCCGGCAAGAAAGAAAGAAAAAAAGGAAAAAGCAGGGCGGCTGAGGGCTGTTGGCGGCTGGAAAGGGAAGAGGAACCTTGGGGCAGCAGCTAGGGGCTTCAAAGAATCATAAATATCAGCCATACTTGATAGCAATTCATCCTTAAACTTTAATTATTGTTCAAGAACCCTAACTTTATTGATTTGATCTTTTGTTTTGAATTGTTTTGCAATTGATTGATAGTTTGACTTGTTATTGATATTGTTTGGATCTTGAATGAGTTTGTTCATGTTTATGATGATGTTTGTGATGTTTTTATCAAGTATATGTGGCTGTCCAAAATTAATGAGTAGCTAAACTTGTTTGTTCTACCTAGGATAGATGATTGTTGAATGGTTTTGACTTGTTTAATGGATTGTTAATGTTCAAGACTTGAATTATTGATGTAAAGTTTAACTAAACCATAAATTAGATTGTGTGTGATGGCTGTGTTTTATGTTTTATTACTTATAATCCTCTTGCATTAGTTAATTGAATTGGTTTTGATTAATTGATTGCTTGTTAAACTCTTTACTTGGTGTTTTGGGTTTATTTGCGGGGTGTACAACCGTAGGGATAAGTGGGTAATATAATCATCTAAAATCAGTTAAAATACACCTTCTTTGAGACCGAGAGGTGATAAGAAGTAATATTGTCTCGTAGCTTTTACTTGTTAGAATTAAGACCGCGCGAGAGCGGGTTTTTGTCTCGTCAAGTTTGAGTGTTTATGTGCAATTAGTTGGTTTAATTTGGGTTAAGTTAAATTGTTCCTCTATCCTTGGTTGCGTAGTATTCGTTTCCATTAGGTTAGTGTGTCGGTGAGACCGAGAGGTGAGTCGGTATTTGAACACGTTAATAATTGTTTTCCGATTTATTCTTTAAAATCAACTAAAATAAGTTAGAGATTGTTAGAGAGACTGAGAGGTAATTTGACTTTCTTAAACAAGTTTTAGTTGTGTCATCTTTTATAACCGGTGTCTTGAATATTTTCAATCCGTTGTCTTGTTATTTCTATCAACATGATTCATTCCTAGGTAGACGTTTTTATCACTGCAGTCAAAGTTTTCAAAATTTTGTTAAAAGTTTTTATTTAATCAAGTTAAGTAGTTTAATCAATTTTAAATATTAAAAAATCCTTTAAATAATATTTTGGTGAGTCTTGGTTAGAGTTTCGTAATTATAAACGTTTTCACGTGTCTTCGAGTTCGATATCCGGACTTTCCTTATCTGTGCTATACGCGATCGGTACACTTGCCGTTTGTGTGAACTAGGATAGATTGTTTGGTTTTTAAAGCTTAGTTGCGACTTGTGTTTTATTTATATATATATTTTCGCACATCAGTTACCGCCACAACTCGCGCATATTCATGATGTTTTTCATGTGTCCTGATTAAGAGGATACAATTATCATCTGCTTCACATTATTAGTTATCCGTCACTAACAATTCATGAAGACTTATCATATGAAGAAGAACCATAAGCCATGCACTCTTAGACATACAAGAAAGGATGATGCGTAGAAAAAAAAAGTAATTCCATTTGTTAGTTATTTGGAAAAATCCCTCTAAACATGAACCTACATGGGAAACAGAAAAGTCGATTGCTCTATTTATCCTAGTTTATACAAGCAATATAACTTTTAGTCCAGGTAACTGTACCCCTTATTTAGAGATATATGTTATAAAACTTTTGTTTTCAATGCTTCGCTTCTGTCATCATATGTTTAAACCACAAATTTCGAGGACGAAATTTTCTTTTAAGTGGGTAAGAATTGTAATAAACAAAAAAAAATAAAATTAAAATTAACAAAAAAAAATAAAGTTAAAACAAATTATGTGGTTTACAAAACAAAATGATAATAATAATAATATTATTAAAATAATAATTATAATAATAATAATAATAGAAATACAAGTTTATCAAATTTAACATGCAATTAAATACAAGAAAATATATTATGATAAACAGAAAGTTGGTAAAAGAAATATGCAAACATATAGATAAGATTTCTATCTGAAATTAGGATTTTATAGTAAAGGACTAAAGGTAATATCAACTCAAAATTTTTATATACATGTGGCTACTATTTAGACTTATCATCTATGTGTTCATATCTTCACTACTAAGTATTGAAACCTTGAATATGCACACCCTCACACACACTCCGACGTAAGTTTACACCTTTTGATACTAAATTCCGGTAACTGTTCACGCTTCCGACGAACCAAAACGAACTCACCCACATAACACATAACAATTAAGTACATGTAGTACTTATCTCCATGGCGTGTGACATACTTGTGAAGTTTAAATATTCGAAAGCATCATACAGAAATCAAGGCAAGTTTCCGGCGAACCGGTATAAACGCGAGAAGTAAAACAATACATGTGTTCCGTATCTGCACTCCATAGCTAATACCCACCACCTAAGAATCACCGCGCAACATCACAATGGAACCGACGTTAACCGTAAAACATTTTTTTATCACTACCGCTGTTAAACTTAAACTTAAGGTAACACCACTTTGATAACTACCTTCACTTTATTAGTAACTTTCGGTCACATCGCCACCTCTCGTAGAACTCAAAACTGTTTTCCGGCCACCTGCTCGTTTTCCGGCAAAGTGTAAGAAGAAGATGAAGTTATAGAAAGGTTATAACTAATTATCCCTAATACCCTCATATATAATCATTAGCTATTATAAACCACCTTAATTAGTAAATCATCTATCACTATATGGTTAAAACTTATAAAAAAAATACATACTTTTGTAATATTAGTTTATTTTCATAAGTTGTGAACCATGTTTTTATAAAATAATAATTAGAGGAAAGAAAATAATAATAGTTAGAAAAGTAAATAGTAAAATTTCGTAAACTTATATGTTGTTCACTTTTAATAAATAATAATATGTAAATTTTATGCACGAGAATATGTAACATGAATTAAATTTTGCCATCTTTGTTTATAAATAACTTTTAATACTTAGTTTGTCACAGAGGGCGTAATCAATATTTTATCATTCAGTAATAATGTTTTCATAAACAAATGAAACCCACGTGATCTTTATATTCTGATGTCATAAACTACATATCTAAAATATTTGTTATACAAATATAACAATGAATTGTCATATTATAAATGGAACGACATAACATTAATATCTAAAAATATTAAAAGCTGAATATATAAGTTTTATACATAACATAGGAAATGTTTAAAATTGAAATTTCATGTATTCATTTCGATACATGCTTTATCTAAATGTGGTTCTTGGTTCTAAGAAAATATAACTCGTATGTAGATATTTGCGAGCACTTTTAATAAATTGGTATCACTTTGGAACATTAAAGGTACGGATCCTTACCCCACTCCTTATTGCTTTCATATTAATTTGTTCTAAACCCATTAATTTCATATACTTGGGAAACTCCTCGTGTCATTAAATCATCGGTTCAGTTGACTTACCGTTGAATTCATATTCTGACTATGATATTGAATTTAGCTTGACGGCATGCGATAGATTATGTTAATTATACTCATTATCGCATGTTCCGATATATGTTACGTTTTTATAATTACTATGAGTTATGTGAAAAAGATTATTTGTATTCCGATACCCTGAGTGTCGCTTCTCGTGGAGTGTCACACGAGCATGTTGTTGCGGTATCGACAACATGTGCACCAACCGTGACGGTGAGATCAGTTCACAGCGTCTCTTAAGTACAAGTGTGGTACATATGGCTATTTGGAGGCATATGGATCGATCCTAGGATAAACTTTTAAGGAGAAGGATAACGGGTATGCCAACTCGCCATCTCGTGTGATAAATATGCGGGAGTAGCTACCAGTATATTGTCACGTTTTATGTTCACTCACGGGTACATCCGTATGAAACGATTTATTTTTTTATAAGGTTATTTTGCATCGTATCATCAACCGTAAGTTCAATCTAAATTAAGTTTTATTAAATCATTAATTGTTTGAGCCTATTATTCCGTACTGAGCATTCGGCTCATTCCGTTATTTAATTTTTGTATACAGGTCCACAAGTTACTTTGGGTGGGATTAAAAGCGAAGAATAAAACATAAGGGTCCTAGTAACATATCTTTTCAACCATGCCAGTGTGTAAATTAATCTTAAGTTTGTCTTGTATATGTATTATACCTTTGACAGGTAAATTTATAAAATTATGTTTTTTGTTCAGAAACCAAGTTTATTGTGACACGTTAGCCCATCCGGGCCGGCGTGTTACACCTATGATGGTCCTTGCACTCCCAGGAGAAATGTCTTGCTCTTCTACACCTGTAGCAAACACCTAATCCCATCCTGCACTCTCCCAGGTGCTTCCTTCCACATTTCTCACAAACAGTGAACTCCTCCTGCCTTGCCTTATTCTTACGTGGATCCTCTTCATTAGCTTCATTTGGTTTTGGGGTTGGGTTCTTTCTCTTTGGTTACTGGTGGTAAGGTCCTCATAAACTATCTCGGCTAACTATACAGCTGAGTCAAACGTAGCGGGTTTACTAGCCTTAACCAAAGTGCGAACATTCTGCGAAAGTCCCCTAATGTAACACTTGACCCTCTTAGCTTTAGTGTTCACCATGTCAGGTACCAGCCTAGATATGCGGTTGAATTCAGTAGTATACTCACGGCGTGTCATCTTTCCCGCTTTCAAGTTCAGAAACTTCATCTCGACTTTTTCAACTTCGGCATCGGCACAGAACCTCTTCATCACCAACTTTTTTAGATCATCCCATCTCATCGCCCTAATCCCTTCCTAACCTTTCCTCTGCTCAACCGTCTCCCTCCAGTACATTGCTTCATCTCCAAATGACTGAGTAGCATAACCCATAGCTTGGTCGGGTCGGCATTCGCTAATGCGGATAATTTTATCCATGGTGGTTATCCATTTGAGAGTAGCGATTGCGTCTTCCAACCGAGTTAGCTTCGGCGGATCACATCCTTTGAAGGACTTATAGTTGCACCCACCTCGGCCTCTCTTCCTGGTATCAACCTTCACGGATTGGCCTTTGCTCGAGTCACCATTCTCCCCCTCATCATCTTTCTTACCATTCTCCCATGATCCCTCAGCAGTTCTTTCATGGCTTCCAGCAGACTTCTCAGGATTTCGGTCCTTCACAACAGCGGCTACAGCTTGAACAATTGCTGCTTGGATTGCGGGATCTAATTGAACCCCTTCGCTGTTGTCACTCGGATTTTGACCAGCTGCACTCTCTTCTCCCCCGGCGTTAACAGAGGGTTCTCGGACCACCCGTGGCCTACCACGACATCCTATACGTCCTCCCGTTCCAGCAATCTCTCTTGCTCCAGCCATCGTATTCTATAAGGGAAAACACAAACGTCATCACTCAAGGAATTATTTAGCACGTGATTCGTAAGACAAGTAGTTAATGACATTGATCAAGTGTAATTAACTATTTTCATTACTCATCCGGTTCTACATACTCCCCTTTGTAATTTCACTTGTGCTAGGTTCTACTTTTAAACAGTTAATCAATCAAACAATCAAGAAATCCTATCCCTAACCTGCATATATCCTCCCTTTAACAATTAAGCGAACATCTTTATACATTATTTAGCATACTTTACCGTTACTGAGCTTGCTTGAGTGACACATGGCTATCTTGAACTGGCATCTCTTTCTTTTATTACTTAAATCTCATTCTCTGTTCAAGCCTAAACATGTAGGATGCTTAAATCTCTCGAACTTTGCTCTGATACCAACTTGTAAGGCCCTGAACCCGGTAGCCCTACTTTAGCATCGGATTTACTCATAAACACAGTTCTTACGAATCAGAGTTAATTAAAACTTTCGCGGAAACGTTAACTTAAATCCTTCGTTACAAAATATTAAATATTTTCTTTGATACCATAACACAAAACATTATATTTAAAATATAATTTCTTCCATCTTCAGATGCCAGCTTTTCAATCCATGCCATGTGCGATCCTTATTCCAGCTCAATGAACATATATACCTGCGTGCATACTAAAAGTCGCTACGCTGAGTGAGTTCTAGTTAATCAGGAAACATACAATTCTTTCTCATACATTTCTACAAGTATCCGAAGACACGTATTAATATTGTAACCTTGTATAAGCATCCATAAAAGGAACGCCATATAACATCTAACAAAAGGAACTATTACTTTTACTATGCTATCCATTAAAGTAACACCATGCTTTCCATTTGAGGAACACTAAGCTTTCCATTTGAGGAACACTAGGCTTTCCATTAGAGGAACACTATGCTTTCCATTTGAGGAACCCTATGCTTTCCATTAGAGGAACGCTATGCTTTCCATTTGAGGAACACTATGCTTTCCATTTGATGAACTCTATGCTTTCCATTTGAGGAACGCTATGCTTTCCATTAGAGGAACACTATATATAGTATCCGTAGAGGGAACTCTGTACATAATTTATTATTTAATATCCATATAAGGAGACAATCACTATTCTTGGCATTACGTGCAATATCCGAATATCGTTCACGTACCATTATCATAACATACATACATCATTTATATATCATATATATATTCATATATTTGACTATCACCTGGCAACGCGTGCAATATCCGAACATCATTCATGTGCTATCATCATAACATACATACATCCTTTATATATCATACATACACATCAATCATGCCTTTAACTATCACTTGACGGTACATGCAATATCCGAAGATCGTTCATGCATCGTCAAACTATCATCATACATAAATCATACAAGGCCTACACTTACCACTTAAGGTAAGTGTATTAACTATCACATCGAGTATGCACACAGCCCCAAAAACATAACAAGGAAGTGGGGCTAGAAACTCACCTGAACTCGGCTACTTCTTCCGTTAATGGTTATTCCCTCTTGAGTTGTGTGCGACTAGCTGTTTAATAATTGCAATATCACTTACTACTCTAGCCATTCTCATTGCTACTTAATTAGTCTTACGCGTCTAAACCGGTTTTACTTCACTGAATCATTACCCGGTTAGTTAATCGTTACTCGTTAACCTCTAAAGGTATCTTTCATAAATTGCCAAAGTCCAAGGGCTAATACGTAATTACATCATTCTTTTCTAAGTCTAGGGAATGTTCTGTCATTCGCTAAACTTCTAGTTCGTTACTTGGTTCTTAACGAACTGGGTTCATAACGAATGACCCATTCGTTACTTTATAGCGAATTAACCATTATAGCGAACTTGTCTTGTAACGAACTGGACATTGTAACAAACTGGACCATATAACGAACTGGACCTTATAACGAACTGGTCCTTATAATGAACTGGTAGTTTGACGAATGACCCTTCAGTAGCGAATTGAACTTTCTAATTCGTTATCTCTTTCTTAACGAACTTGGATACGAACTAAGGCTAGTTCGTTAAGCTTCCATTAAAGAATCACTTGACGAATTACCTTTAATCGTTAGCTCCCCGTTAACGAATTACCTCTAATTCGTTCACTCCCGTTAACGAATTAGGGGTAGGTCAGAGACTGTCAGAAACATTCTCTGACATTCCCTTACCTCGTACACATATTCTCCGGCGGCGCCGTTGCCGGAATAACGGGTTCTCGCCGAAAACGCGAGATCTCGCTTGTTTCACCACTGTTTTCACCGTTTTTCGTCCCGTTCGATCCAGATCTGAGCTAGGGTGATATTTAAGCTCATCTTAGGTTCGGTTTATACCCGATTCCACCCGGATCTCGTGACTTAAACGGTTTAACGGTGTCAGATCGTCGTTTTGTGGCTAAATCTAACGGGTTTGGATCTCTACAATATCATATTATCATTACCTTGGGTTGATGCTCGGTTTCTTCTTCTATTCCGGCTAGAGAGAGAAAGTAGGATGAGAGAGAGCTAAGTGTGTGTTTTGGGTGGTGTATGGAATGGAATGGAATGGAATGAAATGATTAATGGATGGATTATGGCTTATATATTAAGGGTCATGGGCTTAAGCTCATGGTCCATCTTCCCCCCTTTCTAATCCAAGTCCATTACCCATATTACTTAACCCAACACAAGCCCGACTCATAATAACTCCTACTTTACTTTATTATTTCTCCACTTAACCCGAGTAAACTTTCCCACCAATAAATAAATAATATAATTAGTATTACTTTTAGAAATTTTGGGATGTTACACCTACCTTAGTACGAAGACTCGGGATGCTAATAATAAGAAAAGAGACTTGACGGGTATGATCTTGATCTAAACTCGCTTATACGATTGATAACTTGTTTATAACCTTAGAACTTGCACACGGAACGTCGACTCGTCACGATAATCGGGGGCACACTTCCCTAGGTTGACTATGTGAGAATTGAGTGTGTTTTGGGATGAGAATGCCTCAATGCCTGTCACCCCCTTTTATAGGCGGGTTTTGCAACCACTTCGCGATAGCGATGGGTTTCCTTTAACCCCGTCGTGTTGCGCGACGCTGCAATTTACACCGCCAGGCCACGTGTTGACACGTGGTTGGACACATGTACCCGGTTACTTAACGTGGTCTTCCCGTATCACGATGGTCCTATGGTTTAAGCCATTGCGTATCGCTACACCGCCCTAATATTGATTTGCGTGCAAGTCCATCGCGTTACGCTATGGGCTTATGGTTATCCCGTTGCGTATCGTGATGGTTAAAGTTTTTTAGAATTTTCAATTTTTAGTCCCTAGAATTTAAGAGTTTGACATAATGGGCAAAATTCTAATAGGGTATTTTATACGGTGTTACATCCTCCCACCTTTTGAATAATCTCGTCCTAGAGATTTATTGGAATAGATGCAGATACTTCTTCTTCATTTCTGACTCAAGTTCCCATGTATACTCGGGTCCTCGTCTTGAATCCCATTTAACTTTCACTAACTTGAGTCGCTTGCGCTTGAGGAACTTGACCATACTATCTTCGATTTGAATTGGTTGTTCTACAAACTTAAGCATCTCATTGACTTTAAAGTCCTTTAAAGGCATTGCAAGAGTTTCATAGGCTAAAGACTTGCGTAGGTTAGACACATGAAATACGTCATGAATGCCTTTCATTTCCTCGGGTAATTCCAGTCGATAAGCAACTCGTCCAATTTTTTCAACTATTTTGAATGGTCCAACGAAACGTGGACTCAAATTTCCTTTCTTCCCAAATCGTACTACACCTTGCCAGGGTGAGACCTTGAGTAGTTCTCTATCGCCTTCTTTGAATACTAATGGTTTACATCGAATGTCCGCATAGCTCTCTTGTCTATCTCTTGCTGCTTTCAACCGTTCATGAATTTGCATTACTTGATCAGTGGTTCTTTGAGAAATTTCGGGTCCTGACAATTGATTATCACCTGTCTAAGACCAACATGCAGGTTTTCTACATTTCCGTCCATACAGAGCTTCGAATGGTGCCATTTGGATAATTGTATGATAACTATTGTTGTACGATAATTCCAAAGATGAGTATCCCAAGTTCCTCCTAAATCAATTACACAGGCACGAAGCATATCTTCCAAGGTTTTAATCGTATGCTCACTTTGTCCATATGTTTGGGGATGATATGCGGTACTTAGGTTTAGTCGAGTCCCCATCGCCTTTTGAAAGCTTGACCAAAAATTTGAAGTGAAACGACTATCTCTATCGGAGATAATGGATAGCGGTACACCATGTAAAGATACTATATTCTCGATGTACAGTTTTGCTAACTTATCCAACATAAATGATTCTTGTATTGGAATGAAGTGAGCAGACTTGGTAAGTCTATCTACAATAACCCAGATTGTATCATTTTGACGAGAAGTATTGGGTAACTTCATAATGAAATCCGTGGTTATCATATCCCATTTCCATATTGGTATTTCCGGTTGTTGTAATAATCCTAATGACTTTTGATGTTCGGCTTTTATCTAGAATAGGTTAGGCATTTAGCAACATATAGAGCAATATCCTTCTTCATACCAATCCACCAATACTCGTCTTTCAGATTGTGATACATCTTGTCGCTTTCCGGATACATCATATACTTTAACTTATGTGCTTCCTCGAGAATTTTAGTTCTTAGGTTTCCAATTACCGGTACCCAAATTCTTTTGCCAAGTCTCAGTATTTCATCATCTCCTTTGACCAATTGATCGATAGTACCATTTTCCTTTTCAGCTTTAATGTTTCCTTCTTCTAGTGCTAACTTCTGAGCTTCTTTAATCTTGTTAGCTAAATCAATTCTAATTTCAAATCTAAGAGCTTGGACTCTTTTAGGCTTATCATGTTCCTTTCTACTTAAGGCGGCAGCCACTACATTGGCATTTCCTTCATGATATACGATCTCATAGTCGTAATCGTTGAGAGTTTTCATCCAATTCCTTTGTCTCATATTCAATTCCTTTTGATCGAATATATGCTTCAAACTTTTGTGATCAGTGTATATTGTGAACTTTACACCATACAGATAATGTCGCTATAGTTTCAACGCGAAAATTATAGTGTCTAATTCAAGATCGTGTGTGATGTAATTCTTTTCATGAACCTTTAATTGATTCAAAGCATAAGCAATAACTTTCTTAAATCTCTTAGATTGATAACTTGTTTATAACTTCAGAACTTGCACAAACTTCAAGAAAATGGAACGTCGACTCGTCACGATAATCGGGCACGCTTCCCTAGGTTGACTATGTGAGAATTGAGTGTGTTTTGGGATGAGAATGCCTCAATGCCCGTCACCCCCTTTTATAAGCCGATTTTGCAACCACTTCACGATACGCGATGGGTTTCCTTTAACCCCGTCGTGTAGCGAGACGCCGCAATTTACACCGCCATGCCACATGTTGACACGTGGTTGGAAACGTGTACCCGGTTACTAAACGTGGTTTTCCCGTATCGCGATGGTCCTATGGTTTAAGCCATCGCGTATCGCTACGCCGCCCTAATATTAATTTGTGTGCAAGTCCATCGCGTTAAGCGATGGGCTTATGGTTATCCCGTCGCGTATCGTGATGGTTAAAGTTTTTTAGAATTTTCAATTTTTAGTCCCTAGAATTTAAGAGTTTGACATAATGGGCTAAATTCTAATAGGGTATTTTACGCGGTAGTACACTATCTGACATTGATGATCGATTAATCCATCACTGATGTCTGTTGATTGCTAATTGACTGACACTTAATAATTACAATATTGCCACCGCAGGATTTCTAATTTTCTTTTGATTCACACGTTTAGTATATAAATATAGTTTGTATTCGATCCAACCCTTTGACATGTATACCAATAAGACATATCAAGTATATTTAAGTAAATCATTCCAAATTGCATTAACAATTTCATACAAAACATTTTGTGAACCAAACGCACCCTAAAAATTTCTTGGCTTGGTTGACTTTCTTCTTCTTCTTCACTAGCCCATTACCTATATCATAATCGCCAACCCATCTAAGAGATTTAAGGCCAGTGGTAATGGGGGTGAAGGAATGGGCGCGGTCCAGGTGGCGGCCTAGGTGGCTCGCGAACACCACTACACCCATCAAGTGATCAGGGGTGGGGACGAGCCCGTGGCCTGGACCGCGGGGCAATAACTAGCTGTTGGCTAGAGGGAGTTTAAAAAAAAATAGCCGTTGGCTATTTAAATGTTTTTTTTTTTACTAACCCATTATAACTACCCCATTTTATAACAATAACACACCATTCTCACTACATTTCTCTCTAATAATTTAAGAATCTCTTAAGTTAAAAAACATGTCAGGCTCGGGTTACGATAATATCAACATCAACGACACACAAATTCCCGAGAGATTGAACTACATGGACAACGAATCGTTTCAAGCGTTCATGGATATGTCACAATCCTATTATTCGGTCCAGGAAACACAACTGGAGCCGGCACCGGAGAAGCCGGCAAAATGATCCCACAAAAAGAAGGGAAAGAAAACCGGCGAAGCGGATGGTCCTTCGACACCGGAGAAGCGGAAGTCTACTCTGTGGTCTAAAGAAGAGAAACTTGCGTTGGCGAAAGCTTGGATTGAAATATCACAATATCGGAACGCTGGTAAATTATTTCGTGAATTTTAGTATTTAATATATCTCTTAAGTTTTGTGTGTACTTATTACATTTTTTGTTATTTATTTTGTAGCCGAATTTCAAAGAGCTCGAGTTTTTTGGGCCAAGGTTCGGGAATGTTTTTATGATCAAGTGGGGAGTAGGGCTCGTACCGATAATATGATATCGGGTCGGTGGACCGATACTCTTAAATATGTAGGATTATTTACTAACATACATAACCGCAATGCTAACCGAATACGGCCGAGTGGGTCCGATGATCTTGCGGTTTACCAATTCACTTGTGATGAATGGAAACAAGATGTGTTGAGGAGGTACGGGGTGATGAAGACGTTTGACGAGGGCTACTTGTGGGAGGTGTTAAGAAAGTGCTCGAAATGGATTGAAATATGTGCGGAGGACGTGGCCGATGGGGAAAAACGTACAAAAACTTGCGCGTCCGGCACATACGTCTCTTCGAGCGGGTCGGAGAATCAAATTGACTTCGACCTAAACTTGTCTGAAGGTCATTTGAAAGACCAAGGTTGTAGCCGCCCTCCGGGTAGGGCGTGGGAAAAAAAACGGTTGTTGATGACGACTATAAAAAGGATATTAAGGAATTGTCAAATGGCCTCTTCTCGATTGGTGAAGCTTGATATAAAAGAAACCGTTTCAAGAGTTTGACTTTTCTAGCCAAAGACTTTAGCCACATACTGCCATCCGACCAAGCGCTAATGGAGGAAGAAAAAGATCGTATTCGGAAGGAATTAGCGACACAAAAATTAAAACGCTATTTATATGTATTTTTTATTTTCCTTTTTATTTATGTTTTAATGAAGTATTTTAATTTATAGATGTCAGGCCCGGCCCATGGGTAGGGCAGGGAGGGCTCAAGACCCAGGCCCACTCCTATATGAGGCCCATAGATTTTTGTATGTTTATGTATTTATGCTTTTATATAAGTAACTTCAGCCATTAATAATATTCGGTATCTGGTCTAATGGCTATATGTGAGTGTTTTAAGTTTGGAAAATTCTTGTTGCCCGAGTTCGAAACCCATTGCAAGCATTTGTAAGCTTCTCTTTTCATTAAGAGTAGCTTTTTTATTAGTTACTCTTTATCTTTGTGTGTTGTTCAATCATGTTATTCCTATGTTTTCTTTAAAGTATGTTTTAAGAAAAAATACGATAATTTAAGGAAATTATTTTGTAGGTTTACTTCCCGTACTCATAATGAACATGTCTAATACCGATCGAATTCGTGTTAACTCCTCGCCACAACGCCCGTGTTCTTTTATTTATTTTTTTATTTCTAAATATGTTGATTTGACAAAATTAGTTTTTGGGTTTATTTTGGGTACCATAACAAATGTGGCCGATAACGTCAAATCCGCGTCAACTCGCCGCTGCAACACCTATATTTTACCGATCGAATAAACGTTGTTATTAATATGTTATGTTTTTCTATCATATTATATTTTTTGAGTTTGTATTTTAGGGCCTTTTAGTTATTATGTCCCAGGACCTTCTTATTTTTTCTATTCTCGGAGACGGACCTGATTGTTGTGTGCATAACAAAAGATAAAAAATAAAAAAAAATTCAATCAAGCCCCGGATCACCTGGACCACTACACCCTCTGGGCCTTGGTTGAGGGGCTTGATCCAGGGCCATGTTATCGCCTACGTGTCGGGTTTTGATTGGATCACTTGTGGCTCAACTAAGCCCCATTACCCTTAGCCTAAGGAAGCCAAGCAATCCTTTATCACCGTAAGGTATTCTTGTGATATCACAAGTAATATAATATTTATAAATTTGTTGCACCTAATTGAATTTTTTTCCCGTTAAAATTATGCTTGCTGCATGTTTCTCTAAATGAGTGTCCTAAACGCTCTACGATAAAGTAAAGTTGTGAGTCGTAAACTTGTTGATGGCTTGGACTTACCAATCCTGTAATGTTTTGTTATTAAATGGATTGAAAAGTGAAAACTACTCTCATTAGGCATTATCATATGTTGATAATAACCAGACACATGGGCTTGCGTCGTAACACCAGCAGGCCCAATAAAGCCCAGTATCTAAAACAGGTTTCGTTAGTCAGTCATATAAACTCATCACCTCACCTCACCTCACCTAGCTAGGGTTTATTCAAAGAGAGGTTGTTGCTGCCGCCGCACAGTTTCACCGGAGATACAGATCTCCTTCAGCAGCCATGGTACACTCGTCATCTCCGTCTCTTGTTATTTTGTTTTTTCTTATATTTTGTATCTCAACCAACTGTTTGAAAGGCTCGTGGATTGAAGAAACATTTGAAGAGGCTTAATGCGCCTAAGCATTGGATGCTTGATAAACTTGGTGGTGCTTTTGTAAGTAACATAACTTATTATTATTATTATTATTATTATTATTATTATGATTTTTTAATTGCTTGTATTATTAGGCTCCTAAGCCATCATCTGGACCTCACAAATCAAGGGAATGCTTGCCTTTGATTCTGATTCTAAGGAACAGGTTGAAGTATGCTTTGACATACCGTGAGGTTCAGTCCATTCTGATGCAACGTCATGTGCTTGTTGATAACAAGGTCAGGACTGACAAGACTTACCCGGCTGGTTTCATGGGTCAGTACATTTATATCTTTAATCAGTTAAGACCTGTTTGTTTGCTTTATTATTATTATTATTATTGTTTGTCTGTGTCTTAAGAACATGTTTAGCGGGTTGAAGTTTAGATATGATTTATGTTAGTCAGGGATATATTGTTTATAATTTGTATCTATGTTATGATGTATTGAGATTTGAGTTTGTTTAACCTCAAATCATATGCTTTGCTATTCAAAGTATTTTTAAATATTAATTTGTCTAATAGTCTATCTGTGAAGAACATCTACTCTTTTGTTCTTATTTTGTTTGTTAGTATGTCTGCGTGTAAAGTATTGAGTTAAAATGATTGATTTCTCTTTCTTTAACTGAAATGTAAAGATTTATAATGAATGATCTTTATTTCTAACTGCTATGTATGTGAATGTATGTTTTATTTGTTGAGATCAGATGTTGTTTCTATTCCCAAGACCAATGAAAGCTTCCGACTTTTATATGATACCAAGGGCAGGTTCAGGCTACACTCCATCAGGGACGAGGAATCAAAGGTTACTTGGGATACTTGAAGCAAAGCTAAAACATTTAACAGAAGCTTATAATATTGATAACTTATGGTATCTACTTTTGTGCAGTTCAAACTTTGTAAGGTTCGTTCAGTCCAGTTTGGTTCAAAAGGTATTCCATACATCAACACCTATGACGGACGAACCATTCGTTACCCAGATCCTCTCATCAAAGCCAATGACACAATCAAACTCGACTTGGAGTCAAACAAGATTGTTGACTTCATCAAGTTTGATGTTGGCAATGTCGTCATGGTGACTGGTGGGCGTAACACGGGACGAGTTGGAATCCTCAAGAACAGGGAAAAGCATAAGGGAAGCTTTGAGACGGTTCACATTCAGGATTCTACCGGACACGAATTTGCTACTCGTTTGGGAAACGTGTTCACTCTTGGAAAGGGCTCAAAGCCGTGGGTGTCTCTACCCAAGGGCAAGGGTATCAAGCTGTCCATTATTGAGGAGTCTAAGAAGAGGCAAGCTGCAGCTGCTGCAACAGTTGCTTGATTTACAGGCATGGCCTTTGCTTGTTTTATGTTTGTTTGGTTATGTTAAATTTATATCTTAGTACTTGTTCTAATTTTGGTACAATTTTGGAAATTTGGATTTCTGCATGTTAAGAGGTTAGTATGGTTATGAATTTAAGACTCTTTTGCTGCTTTATTGTGGTTTCAAGGCTGTTTTGAGTCTATGAAATTGAGATGATTATATATGCATTTTGACCGCTGTTGCTGCAAACGAGTTAGTTAATGGTTAGGCTTTTAGATGACGTTGATCTTGGGTTTCACACAAGTTTGATTAGTAGCGCATCACCTTTGTTATATATATAGTATCTGTTAAGTTATAAACAATTTAGAAACATGTTGGTACTCACCCTAAAACTTTTGAAATGAGTCCTTTGAACAAAATTATACAATGATCTTCAAAACCTCAACGTTACTGTTACATGGTAGTTGTATTGTTTTTAAGCGGTCTGTTTGACAAGTGCTGAATGGTTAAAAGACTCTCAGCCAATAAGAGCTGAATCAGTAATCGATGTTTGGTTGGACATCTAAATGATGATGCAAAAAGACTATTTTACCCCACACTGTTTTTTGCTTAATAAAATGTATATGTTTAATCCGAGCTGACTAATCATGCATTACACACCTACTTTTGGATCAAAACGCATTGGAGCACATCACACATTCTAAAACCAAGTATCTATCTATCTTAATATCAATTTGCTAAGATTCAAAACATTTAGGAAGATTTCTCGTCACCATTACACGCTACAAATCATTTGAAAAAAATTATTCCATTAAACATTAAATAAGTTTTGTCGTCACCATTAAGCACGCTTTGTCGATGAAGATGTTAAGAAAAGTAGACAAAAGTCATGACTTGGTATATAACCCTTAATTAAATCAACAAATTATGTATAATTAATACAACACATTTGGGAAGGGAATTTTTTTGGGTCAAACTTAACTTATTATTCCCAACAAACATAATTTATGAAAAAATGAACTATACATATTAAATATATAACCAAATTGACCTGAACATATAATCTATAGAAAATTAAAATGAATTATACATCGACAAAGGGTGAGTACTAATTGAAATGACTTCTTCAGCTTGATTGATTCTAATTGTTAGGTTACGCAACCATTGTCGAATTGTTAGTTGAAGCATTAGGGGCATCCAGTTTTGTCCCATTAGGCAACCCAAGCAGTTTTGACCTGTTATTCACCACAGCTGGCTTAGATCCGTTAACCACCACGAGCAACTTTGACCTGTTAATCAAATAGGCCAGCATTAACCCGTTAACCGACCCAACTAGCTAGCACATAATCTGCTGATTATTGCAAGGTTAGTATTCCAGGGCTATAATCAGCAAGTCAATTTTGTAGACCTAATTTGCTGGAAAATAACCACATGTTTAAAAACTAATTATCGCTTTTATATTAATCAAAACCAATATGTTCACTAATGCAGGCATGAACATAGCAGAATGTAATCTCACATAGATCCAAACATTCTCAAACATATTTTTGAGGTGAAACCTAGTAGGGATGAGATTGGTACTGACCGAAAATCTCAAATTTTTGGTACCGGTATGGGTATTGAAGGTAAAAAATCGGGAAAATCGGTATCGGTACCGATACCAAAACTCAAAACTTTGATATCGATTCGGTACCGACGGTACCAATTTCGGTACCGGTACTGAATATGCTCATCCCTAAAACCTAGTATCTTTCAAATGAATGTGATTTTACCTAAGATGTGCACATTATTATGATTTCATATATAGTTACAGATTAGAAAATAGGTAGCAATTATATCAAAAACATGGAAATCTCAAGCCAACCAACTATGAGATTGAGACACAAATATACTAAGAAATAATGAAAACTAATACAAAACCTACCAACAGTTGTCTAGCTTTATGTTCTTCCTTTTTTTTTTTTTTAACTGTAAAATTAAAGAAAACCATAATCAATAATAAACTGATAAGTTAATCAATCAACTTAATGTAAAAAACCGTAGAAAATCCAATACCTTTGCAGCGAGTTTATATTTATGAACATTTTCCGTCTTGTTCTTCGGCTACACTCTGCTTCTTTGCCACTTCCGCTTTCGATTGTTCCTCCGAAATCAAAACGTTCGGTGTCCCTAATCGAGCTGATGATCCGCTGACCCAACGATTGATGTTCTGTAATATGTGAAATTTGAATAAAAATCAATTAGCATAAACTGAACATCAATTAGCGTATATTTTTCAAGACATAAGCAAACGAATCTTGTAATTAGAACCCAAGAGGCCGGGAAACAGAAATTGACGAGGGTAGGGAGACATAAATCATACCCGGTTGTGCTTGGGATTGGATAGAAATCGAACGTTGGTGATGGTGTGCGTTGTCGTCGCCCAGAAGAGAAGAGCAGATAAGAAGGAGTCAACATGTGAGGGCAATTAGGTCATATTTCTCATTCAGCGGTGTTCTGAATCTGAATGGGTGGTCTACGGCCACATGTCCATCTGAATGGGTGGTCTACGGCCAGTTAGGCCCGAAATTTTTTTTTTAAATTATATTTATTTTTATTAAAAACAATTTGTATATTTAATGTTTAAACTTAATTTTAATACTACTAGCTTGGTCTAGTGGCAAAGAGGTATTACTCTTGACCAAAAGGTTATGGATTCAAGTCTTATCTGAGACATGTTTAATCCTATTTTTATACAAAAATTTTTTACACAACCCAAATTACAACCAAGTAAATCTACATAAAAATTTAATTGTTTAAACTAACAAAATACTCCTTTTTAATAAAGACCCAAAAAATTTTTGCCTTCGGCCCAAAACTTATTTTGCTTCCATGGAGCCGGGCCTGACCGTATTCACTTTCCCCTTAGATTTATTGTTAATCAAAACGACGTAGTTTTGAATGATTTTTCGTCTAAGCTTAGACGTGTGACAATACCGTATTCACTTTCCTCCAAATGTATTGTGTGATATCAAGTGCAAAGTAATTTATAGTTCTGTACTATTTTTTAAAAAGGTGTTGGTCAAAGGAAGGTATGTATTGCAGCAGGTGGTAAGGTCATCAAATTCTCTTGCATTATTAATCTTGAACTTGTTGTTCCTTACACTTCCATTTGAGCTAACATAGTATTACACTATTTATTGAATTCTTATAATTATTTAACGCCAATTAAATAATTCCATAAATTTGGTTTAGTTTGGTTTGTAAGTATATGCAAAACTGAACAAGAACCATAACCATATTAGTTTTAGTTGATTATCGCCTATGTTTCTCCATGTTGCAGTTAGTTTTAGTTTGGGCTCAATAATTTAAACTTGATTAAATGGATTATGAATAAAAAAGAATTTTGGGCCCAATAATTATATGATGGTAAAGATCAAATCATATTTTACAAGTTTTATATTTTTAAATGTATATATAAAATATATATATAAAAAAATTTGGCCCCTAAAAATTACGTGCCCGGGCCGACAGTCCGACCGGCACTACCCTCCAGCCGGCCCTGATTAGTTAACACATATATAAACGAAAAGCTGGTTTACATTCTATTAAACGTTTTGATAACAATAAAAGTTACACTTATTATTTTGTAAGTAATAGAACTTGTAGCTAAATCACGAGTAGCTAAATGCTCAATGGCATGTATCAATGTGTGGTGATATGGTAGAAGATTATAATCCTTTTAAATAATGAGGGTTCAAGTTTTATTGTGAATTACATGGTGTAAATCAGGAGTACGTAGGTTATTCAAGTTTCATTGTGAAGTACACGGGTGTAAATTAGGAGTAGGTTATTGGACTTGAGTAGTTGAGTTTGCTGTTAAGAAATTGCTTTAATTAATGTTATTACTAGCGTAATCAAGTTCAAAACAAAAAATGTTATTACTAATGTTATAGAGAGTGATAGATGAGCTACGGTCGGGTCAAACATATGAGAAGCCTCTATTTAAAAATCAAATAAATCTGATGACTCCAAAAATAGGGGGAGCGACCACATAGCGACACGTATGATTTTTATGTTTTCGTTTATATATATTATAGATATATATATATATGTGTGTGTGTATAGACACACACACACACAATAGTTTGTATCAAATATGTGCAACGATGTTGTATTCAATGCAATACAACACTTTTGCACATATGCACTATACCGACGAAGTTTTTTTTTTTGAACAATATCAACATATAAGAAGAATGAAAGAAAAAAAAGTTAAAATAATTCTTTAAGAGTTTTTAAATTTTCTTTTTATGAGGAGTTCTCTTGATCTCATCCATATATATATATAACGTGCTAGTTGCGAGAGTCGAGTAGAGTAATTATGTAATTATATCGTAGTGTAGTTACATAATTACTCTATGATTATTACATAATTACTCTATTTTTATATTTAATTACTCTACTTGATCTCAAAATTAGCTTGTTAATTTTATTTGTACGTTAATTTCTCCATATATATATATATATATATATATATATATATATATATATATATATATATATTAGTTGTAACACGATAAGTACTTGTCATATAAGAGCAAGTATTGCAACACTTGAATGGTAAATTTGACTAAAAATATTATAAGTATAGTAGTGTTCTTTATTCCTAAGGTTTTAAGACATAAAGATGGATCTGTTGCATCTTCTGCTTAAATAGTGTGTACACTTTAATAAAAAATCGTTATTGTCCTGTTAACAAAGAAAATATTTAACATAATAGTATTTGTGAAGTATGAAAACAAAAAAAAAAAAATATGATTAACAAAACATATGATATTGTATGTTCGTTATGAATTAAATTGCCCATAGCAAAATGTTTTGAGACCCTTATATAACAAGTCACGGAGTCATTTGATGAGCATTAAAAGATATAGAAAGAATAAGAATTTTATATAAAATTGTCAAATTGAGGGATAAAGATGAGGGGTTTATCATGTAAGACTTTTTTTAAAATTAACAAAATGTCACACCCCGATCAAAGGCGGAACATGTCGGGGTGCAACCGATTGCCCAAATATCAAGCAAATCTGGTGACTTCAAAAAAAGGGGGAGCGACCACATCGCGACACGTAGGATTTTTATGTTTTCGTTTATATATATTATAAATATATGTGTGTGTGTCTGTATAGACACACACACACAAAAAATAGTTTGTATCAAATATGTGCAATGATGTTGTATTCAATGCAATACAACACTTTTGCACATATGCACTATACCGACGAAGTTTTTTTTTTTGAACAATATCAACAAATAAAAAGAATGAAAGAAAAAAAAGTTAAAATAATTCTTTAAGAGTTTTTAAGTTTTCTCTTTATGAGGAGTTCTCTAGATCTCATCCATATATATATAACGTGCTAGTTGCGAGAATCGAGTAGAGTAATTATGTAATTATATCGTAGTGTAGTTACATAATTACTCTATGATGTTATTATATAAGTAATCTATTTTTATATTTAATTACTCTACTTGATCTTAAAATTAGCTTGTTAATTTTATTTATACGTTAATTTTTCTTTATATATACATATATATATATATTAGTTGTAACACAATAAGTATTTGTCATATAAGAGCAAGTATGACAACATTTGAATGGTAAATTTAACTAAAAAATATCATAAGTATAGTAGTAAGTAGTGTTCTTTATTCCTAAAGTTTTAAGACATAAAGATGGATACGTTGCATCTTCTGCTTAAATAGTGTTTACATTTTAATAAAAAATCGTTATTGTCCTGTTAACAAAGGAAATATTTAAAATAATAGTATTTGTGAAGTATGAAAAAAAAAAAAGTCAATGTGGTTAACAAAACATATGATATTGTATGTTCGTTATGAATTAAATTGCCCATAGCAAAATGTTTTGAGACCCTTATATAACAAGTCTCGGAGTCATTTGATGAGCATTAAAAGATATAGAAAGAATAAGAATTTTATATAAAATTGTCAAATTGAGGGATAAAGATGAGGGGTTTATCATGTAAGACTTTTTAAAATTAACAAAATGTCACACCCCGACCAAAGGCGGAACATGCGGGGTGCAACTGATTGCCCAAATACACAAGACACTATTTAAAGTGACAATATTTAATTAACTCATTTTATTTTATAAATCAATAAACAACACATCTCGTTCATATAAACAAATTTGAAAACAAGTAGCAATCATATTGTTCGTTTTACTAATACCCTAATAGTCTTGATAACGTTTTTCGTCAAGTCCCCGAGTCAACAAAAGTCAAATCTGTAACATTTCATAAAATAAAGTTTGTCAACACAAAGGTCGGTGAGCAATTCATAAGTTTGAGCATATAAGTATATAGTAATAAAAAGCCACAAAACTTGAATACGAAACGATAAATAAAAGCAACAATATGGATAATATGAGATCACTAACACATTAGCGACACCTGCCATAAGAGAATACCAGATGGTTCAGGATTTTTATTTGAGGTCGTTAATAAGAATACATTAACGGCACCGTCTATAAGAGAATACTAAATAGATTCGGATTTCATGAGGTCGTTAATAAGAATACATTAAATGCACCGTGCTATAAGAGAATACCAGATAGTTCACGGATTTATGAATCAACCAACCAAAAGCGGTAAACACATAAGCATGTAAGCATAGAACACCAAATCGAGCTATTATTTAAGTAAAGTATACAATCATGTTTGTGAATTTAAGATTCTAGTAAATAAAGAATTTAGTTGGTAAGTATGAAATGTCACCCCAGAACGAAAGATTGAAAAAGGGGTATGAAAGTACTCACCTCGATTGACGAATCGGGAAATAATAAATGATCGACATATATAAAGCTTGTAAACGAAACGAACGAATCCGACTTGAAAGCTAATTGAAAACGAATAAATAAAATATATTAATGAACTTGAACTTTAGTTAAAACTACATTTGAAACATTGGACGCAAATGTTCGGTTGTTAATCGGGTTACCGGTTAATTTGTTAATGATTAGGGACTCGTACTTAATTGGTAATTTAAAACAAAATAATATTATTTTATTGGGCTTTTAAATAACTAATCCAATATTAAATAAAAACAAGGCGGGTTTAAATCAAGAGTTCGGTTTTACAAAAATGAATTGATAATAAAGCTTATAAAAATATTATTAATGATAATGATAGTAATGATAATGTATGCATGTTTGGATTTACCCCGATTTCAATCTTACGCCTTTCTACCCTTTTATCGATGTAGATGACATTATCAAATCATCAAAATGAATAATAGACATATAATCGTTGGAATTTAACCGATAAAGAGTCCTGTCAGTTACGTTATTGTCAAATATAATCACGACTTTAAAAGAAACAAATAAACAATGACACAAAAATGTATACAATGTAGGGTAACTGCTCACTGATTTCACATCCAATCACAATGTCATTATAAAAAGATATGTTATATATATATAAGATAATGATGATAATAATAATAATAACAATAATTATTAATAATAATACTAATATAGTATAATACTAATAATAATAGTTAAAGAATAAGGATCTTAGCATTAATTAAAATGTTGTTGATAAAAATAATAATAATAATAATAAATAATATTGATAGTACTAATGATACCACCCTCGATGTCGGTTCGATTTCTAACCGAGTTCACAAAATAAATATAACAATATTATTGCTATTAATTAATGATAAAAATATGGTTTTTATAAATAATAACAATATGATCTTTATTAATAATAATAACAACTTTGATATTTATAAGAATAATGATACTAATAATAATATTAATAATGAATACATATAATAGTAAGTTTAACATAATAATACTAATAATAATTTTTATGTAATAATATTAGCACTAATAGTAACCATAATTTGTTAAGTATAAAAATAACACCAAAACCGGTCTAGGACGAGACGAGAAACCCGTGACCTCTAGTTCAACAACTAACATACCAACCAACCGAACCAAGATAACAATTTGTTAATTAAACTCATAATTAAACCCACAATTGTTAATTTACCTATTATTTGAAAATATGGTCGTCAGAAATGAAGGCTGCCGGAGACGTGGTGGGTCACAACCACCGTGCTATATACCTTGTCGCCAGAGCCCATTCCGGCCGTCGGAGGCGCGCCGGAAAAACGCATCAGAAAGAGAGAGAGAGAGAGACTGAGTGAGACGGAGAGAGAGTGAAAGAGAGAGAGACGGAGAGAGTGAGTGAGAGAGAGAGAGAGAGAGAGAGAGAGGTGGAGTGAGAGAGACGGGGAGAGAGTGAGAGAGTGACGGAGAGAGCAAGACGGAGAGAGAGAGAGAGCCGTAGAGAGAGAGACGAAGAGAGAGACAGAGAGAGTGAACTGAGGGAGAGACGGTGCAACCGGTCGCCGGAAAAACGATCCGAGAGGGAAAGGGGCACCGGAGGAGGTGTGCTTGCCGGAAAAAACGAGGGTGGAACGTGAGGGGTGGGTGGTGTCGAGTTGAGGGAGGTGAGGTGGTGGTGCGTCGCCGGAAGTTTGGGCTCGCCGGTCGCCAGAAATCGGCGCCGGAAAACGAAAGAGAAAGAGAGGCAGCTGTGTGTATATATGTTAGGGTTAGGTTTTTTTAAGTGGTATATATGTATCACACATTTACAGAAATGGCCCTCCAAGTTTCAGTCATGGTTTAATACGAGAAGGTTTCCAAAGTTTATAACGAGTTATGAAAGTCATTTTAAACCCCTTATGTTTTTCTTAACAACTCTATAATATGACAAACATCGATTTATTGGTGATCGGGATATATAATAATATTATATAATAATTAAACAAGGAAACAAAAATGTTGAGTTGGGTTTGTATAATAAAAGGTTACAACACGAATACAAATCGAGATCCGAATTTTGACGAATGTCATAGTATCCCCAACTTTTTAGAAATTTCGTCCAGAAATTAAAATAAACTTAAATAAAAGTAATTATTAACGAATATTGTCTTTAGTAAGATAACTGCATGAACAAATTTTAAGCAAAAGAATAACGTAAAATCCTCGCGTGACTCGAAAAACGCTACAAATGAGAAACATGATAAAACACTTATATATAGGATGTACCAGCGGCATATCCCACCATGTCCTTATCATTACTTTGCATTTTTTATCTTTTTTCTGCCATCATCCTCGGGTCTGAGTTATCGCACACACGTGTACTTACTATGGCTTCCATACGGGGATTTAGATAATTAAGTATGCACCCATAATTATTTAGATCGTCCTATGGTCCACATGGTTCGTCCCATTGTGTGGTTTAAAAAGACATATTTATATATATATTTTTTTTGAAATTTTAAACATTTGAAACGTGCATTAATCTGTTGAATTTTAATAATGAGAACTCTGATAGAAGAAATGAGAAATCCAACAAAGGAAACGAGAATCCAAAGAGTGAAAAATGGAAAATCCAATAGGTGTAAATGAGAAACCCAAAAGTGAGTACATGCGGTCGGGGTAAACAACGTTACAATTAATAATAGCGTACGATGAGTTTCATACGTGAACAAACTTGAGTTATAAGTAATTTGGATATGATTACATGAAATGTAACAACCTGAGAAATGAGGTGAGTTTCTTTGGGGTGACGCATACGTGTATCAATATAAATAAAATAGCATTTGATTAACAACCAAAACAATCGATGAAATGTGATAAAACGTGAATACGGCCAGTATTGTGAAACCATTTATATAATCGTCATTGTTAGGGCATGAATTTTATGCTGAGGATCCATTATCCTTAACTATCTTGTAGATAGATTATCCTTAAGATATGTATCAAGTTATGAAGGATCAATGATCCTCGGTATTATTTGTTTACTAATGATTACATTTTTAATGGTGATGTGTTAGCCAGGTACAACAATTTTATGATCAAGTCTACAGTATATCTCACTATAAGGCATCTGTAGTATGTGATCAAGATTGAAGATTAAGCTGAAGTTTGGATCCAAGATCCTTAGTCAACATAGCTATTAATGGATGATTTTCGTATGAAGAGTGAAGTTTAAAATAACAACAACGGCTCCTAGACTTAGTCTACCATTGACTTCATCACTTAACGTCTATTAGCACGTGGTCAAAGAGCACGATGAAGAAGAGTGGAAGACTAGCGAGTTTATAGAATTTATTTGTTAGTTAGTTATTTTACTTTATCTTTATATACATTGAGTTGTGATCGACATAGGAGACACATTCACACATATTCTAGCTGCTAAGATATTTGTAATCACACACATATTATTCATTGTATCTGTTGATCAACAACTCCAACCTTTGTAACCTTTTTTGTGATTAATAAATTGGTGATCGACGAGTTGTCATCACCCGGGGTTTTTTCTTTTGATCTGAACAATATCAAAGGGTTTTTCCTCGCAACAAATCTCCGTGTTCACTCCAGTTTCATTCATTTAACCATTGTTATTAGCATAGCACTATTCCTCACTTTTACAGATTTGGATACATTATCCTTAGCTGATTTTTATCCAAAACAATTTGGCGCCCACCGTGGGGCAATTGGTGCTATAATCCATATCATTTCCATCAATTTTAGATTTTTTCATACCCATATCACTATCAATGGCCTCTCAATCAACCTCTGCTTCATTAACTATGCCATATTCGGTTTCTCTCTCATCAAGAGCTTGCCGTCGATGCATCCGCCAATCAGGGGAGCACCAAGGGCTGTTGCTGCTGGAAGCAAGACGCAATTACCAGTCTTCCAGAGCTCGAAAACCGCTGCTCGCTGCGCCGGTGGTTAATACTAACAATGATGTTTCATCTATGTTTTCGCATGTTAAAGAATATATGGAGCAGCAGAACAAGACCAACCAGAGGATCCTTCGTGAGATAGAAGATCTCAAGAAGACTAAGAGGCCAGCGGAAGATCGCACTCCTTTGATGCGCAGCATGCTGGATTTCGCCAGTCCAGGATCCATAGCTCAGTTCTCTCAAGGATCATCTATCCTTCAACAGGGGTCCATGGGTCCACAGGCTCAAGGATCCTCACTGTTTTAGTCAGGATCATCTATCCTTCAACAGGGATCTATGGGTCAACACACTCAAGGATTCTCGTTGGTTCAGCCAGGATCATCTATCCTTCAACAAGGGTCCCTGGGTCAGCAAACTCAAGGATCCTCACACTTCCGACAAGGATCACCCATCCTTCAACCAGGATCCTCTAGATTATATCTTCAAGGATCCTATAATTCCCAATCTCAAGGATCCTTCTATCAGAATCAAGGATCTTTAGGAATCCAACATCAACGATCCTCCAAAGTCCATGAAGGAGATTTCATTCCCATGCAGACTATCGCGTCGGTGGTCCAACTCCTATCGCTGACTCTTCTTATCCCAGATACTCATCCGAGATGCCAACCTTCGCCCAGCAAAGAGGTAATTTGTATGATCCTTTATCCTTATATGCTGACCGTGGTTCCATGCAGGATGCAGGTATCAACCAAGCTATGGCCAAGGAGATACAGAAGCTCAAGGATATGATATCCAGTGTTTCCCGGGGTGATACGACCAATCCCCGAGATACCTGAGGGAAGCCACAAGTTATCTAGATTTGTTTCGCCTATCTGTGATGCTGAAATCCCAAAGCGATTCCAAACCCCCAACATGAAGACTTATGATGGAACCACTGATCCTGTAGAACATGTGGCACAATACAGAGAAAAGATGGAGATCAACCCCATTCTTGAGAGACTCAAGGAAGCCTGCTTGTGTAAAGGCTTTGGATCCACACTGACAGGATCAACATTAAAATGGCTGCTAAGTCTTCCTCCATTTTCAATTACTTCTTTTTCACATTTAGTTAACTTGTTCAACAGTCAATTTTCCTATAGCAGGAAATTTGAGAAGTTAACTAGTGATTTATACCGAGTTGTCCAACCAAGTGATGAATCCTTTAGGGATTTCGTTACAAGGTTCGGCAGGGAAGCTCTGGAAATCCCTAATCTTGACATGGCTATTGCTGTTGAAGCCTTCAAGATGGGACTTCAGAGGGGCTCCCCCTTTTATGATGAGCTTGTGATGACACCTTGCAGGTCTCTAGATGAAGTAAGGAACATAGCACTAAGGTTTATACGACTGGAAGATGACAAAAGGATCCAAGAAAGATTGGGGGCTCAAACAAAACAGGAATCCCCTGACAAGAATAAAGGATCCTCATACAGGAACAACAACTCAAAGCCGTACACCAAGTTCAACAATCAAAACGTACGAGCAGTCGAAGAAGGAGATGATGATGAAGACTATCCCTACATCTCCGAGTATTGTTTCTCCGTAGATACCCATTGCTTGATCTGTGCCATGAAGGATCTAGGGGAGAAAGCAAGGTGGCCCCGTAAGAATGAGAAGACGACCACCTTCAAAGACAAGTCCAAGTGGTGTGCCTTCCACGAAGATTTTGGCCACATGACAGACGAATGCATTGGCTTAATGAGGGAAATTGGATAACTCCTGAGCAAGGGCCACTTCAAAGAGCTCTTGGGAAGGAAGAAATCCAAGATCCAGGATCCTGAAGATCTTCCACAAAAAGCAACACCACCACCACCAAATGCTCACGTGATCAACTTCGTCTCCAGAGAATACGACATATTTCAAACTTCTTGTCCCGCAGAAGAATTCGAGTTGGACGATGAAAGAAGACCACTCATCCCCACTACTGGAGTGACTAATGAGAGATTCTTCTTCGACTCGAGTATCCAGGAT